>NW_028263382.1:4286212-4586212 GCF_051168715.1 Poecilia mexicana
ATTTATTTATGCTGTATAATAATTGTAAAAACTAAAGGTAACTACTTCGCGGATTTCATTTATCGCAGGTTATTTTCGGAACGCAACCCCTAAGAAAAACGAGGGATCGCTGTACATCAGCCCATGTGTTTTTGTAAGAGATTACAGGAGTTCAGCAGTTTTACAGCTGTGGGGAGGAAACCATATCGGTACCTGGTGGTCTGTGGGCTCCTGTAGCGCCTCCTAGAGGGCAGGAGGGTGAGGAATCTGTGTGCTGGGTGACTGGAGTCTCCCAGCTCTTTTCAGACGCTGCTTCCTGTAGATGTTCTCTATGGCAGGATGCGCTGCTGCTCCACCTCCGCCCCCTTGATGTGAATGGGTGAATGTGAGTCAGCGGTCCTCCAGAAGTCCACCCTGAGCTCCTTGGTCTTTTGGGCTGTTGGTGTGGCACCACTCAGCCAGACCATCCGCCTCCTCCCTGTAGGCAGTCTCATCGTTGTTTCTGATGAGGCCAATCACTGGGGTCAGGACGTCCAGTAACCAGTTACACATGAGGACAATATGTTACTCCATATCAATATGGAGTGACTGGTTCAGACTTGTTCTGTATCATTTTGTCCCTTTCGTTTGTTTTCCAGTTCAATCCTCATTTTGCCCCGTTAAAGGTGGAGAGGCTTCGGGAATAAATGTTCATAGTTTCATCTCTTATCAGGGCGTGAAGACTTCTTGAGTTTGGGTTGTGGAGCCCCTCTGTTGGAGGCTGCTGCTCCGCTCCTCCACCAGTAGAGAAGCAAATGCCATAAAGTCAGAATGTTTCTGCGTTATCTGAAGTCAGAACCTCTGCAGGGCTCAAAGTCTCATGGCAGGCTTCAGGCAGAGCGCTGACTGACGTCACGCTCCGGCACAGGAGATATGCAGACAGTGTCTGACTCCTCCAGCCCTCAGGAGGAAGCCTGAAGAGCCTCTGCCTGTGGATCCTGTTCTTCATCGGTTAGCGTCCGGCTCCTGTTTGCTCTCTGCTCACATAAAGAGCAGAGGAACCTGAACGCTGCAGAGCGTTCATCCACAGCAGCAAGTTGTGACCTTTATTGCCGACTCTCCTCTCAGAGTTCGGGTCCTGGCTCTTTAAGCCGACTAATGATCCATGGAGGAGCTCTGGGGCTCAGCCTCTGTAATTATGCTCTCTCTCTCACACTATCATTCTTCCTCAGCCTTTATTTCTGTCACACACACACACACCTTCGGTCTCTCCTTGAGCTCCCCCTCCGATCCACCACCAACCTGAATTCCTCTGTTTCTACAGTTTTTCTCTCCGCCTCAGTTTCCTCCTCATCCCTCGTTCTCCTGCAGATTAATTACTCTCTGCTACATGTACAGCTCTGCTCTCTGGGATCGCTCCTCCACTTCTACTGGTGCTGAAGAGCGGAGCTGCTGAACCCTCAGCATGGGGCGGCCGCCTCAAAGTGCTCACTACAAGACAAAGAGATCTGGACCATCAGACGTCTGATGCAGCTGATTAACAGCTTTGTATGTGAGAATCTGAGATTATAACCTGGATTAAGGGAAGATAAAGCAGGAGAAATCTGATCTCTCTCATTTCCACCAGAACTCGGCTGAAGGCCTTTAACTGTTTTTTTCTGATAGTGAAGAGGTGCAGAAGTCGAGCCAGGAGGGACTAAAGCCTGGATCAGTTTTCTAGGACAGGATGTTTCTAATTGGGGCAATATTCCAGAGATGACACTTGAAACCTGGTTGATATGGGATTTAAATGACATATCCTGGTGAAAACAGCACATGGATGTTAACTTTGTTATTGGAGAAAAACTGAATCCCTTCCAGATCAGGTGATGACTCAGCAGGTTGTTTTTCAGAGGTTCTGGTCCACAAACAGAATTTAAAAGAAGAAGCTTAGAGTCATCCAGGTTTTAATGCCCTCATGGCTGTAATCTACCTGACGGATGCAGCCATCTGCTGCCTTCGTACGAAGCTGGACAGCATCCCAATAATCCCGTCCTTGATAGTTTTTCTTGGTTTTACTTTCCAACTCTTTCCAATAAATTATCTTTTCTTTGTAAACAAAGTTTACATCAACTACAGATAAAATACAGAAAGGAAATAAATGGCTCCCAATTAGAAGTAATTGGCTAACGATGTAGCTTAGAATTTTAGTTGAAAAACATAGAAAGAAGCTTTGCTGATCAAATATTACACAATGCTGAAACAATAATGAATAAAATGAACACAGACGAAGAATGTCCAAGGGACAATCGGTCCCATTCACACATAGAGCCAGACCGGTTCTGCTCCACTGACCAACAACGTATGGCTCCGTTATACCACTTATTATTTAGTCCAAATAAAACTAAACATCAGTTTAATAGTGAGCATTTCTCCCAGTTGGAAGCAGAAATATCGTGAAGACGAGTGGCCCAAGCAGGGGAAGCAGAGGTTTGGGCTTTCCCGTCTCTTCCACCAGAGGGCGCCATGGAGCTGCAGAGCGTGAACCAGCTGAGCCAGCAGACACACCTGCAGCCCATCATCCCATCAGCCTGAGAGCCAGTTTCCAGTCCTGCAGTGGCTCCGAGCGCCAGGCGTGTTTCCTAGAGGTTTTTGATGCTTCATCTCGACTTGTTGTCCTTAAAGGTTCCTCGCTGTGCCACACAGGTTTCTCCTCACAAAACTCCCACTCAAGTTCAACTTCCACGACTGGTGTTAATTATTTCCAGCTCCTTTGTGTTTCCTCCTTCACCCCTTAGGGTTCTCCTGTAGATCTTCCCTTGTGCCACCTGACCCCTACCACTCACACCTGCAGTCGGTTACCTCATCAAGCCAGGCCCATTGTTTGCCAGTCGTCTCGTCGTTTATGTTCCTCAGAATCTCCTCACGTCTTCAGTTTTGGATTTGCTTTGGATTTTCTTATACTTCCTTGGATGTTCCTTTTTGGAAGTTGGACTCTGATTTTGTTTCATTAAATGTTTTTGCCGGCTGCTTTGGGTCCTCCACACATCATGACAGGTCCAGCAGTGGTTGAGTGGGCCGAGCGCTGAAACTCTGCAAACGGGTCATAACAACACTGCCACACTTCATCAGCAACTACTTTCCTCAAGATCTTTAGATCAGGACGATTGGATGTAGGTCTGCATATGTCATGAGTGGTGAAATTAAAGATTTAATGAAAATACAAACCCAGATAGCACATGATGTTAAATCAACGTTGAAAAATAGTTAGAATCGTTGATTTTTGGTTGAAGTCAACAAATGACGGTGGATCAACCATCAAACAACCATCCACCTCTAGCCAAGTAACCAGTGTTGAAACTGTGACATTGAATCAATGTTGTTTTGTCGTTGAAATCTAATGACTGAAATGCTGATGTCTGATCAACATCTGATCAATATTGAATCAATGTCAGATGTATTGCCTCACCCCCTCCCCTCCTCTCCTCCTCATCAGCGCTCTGGGTCAGAGCATTTTATTACTGAGTGGGGGTTGTCACATTTAAATTAAGCACTGTAGAGGATAGTGGGTGGTGATTCCTTTCTGTACATTTTCTTACTTGTTCATAACAATTCTCACTGACTGTGTGTGTGTGATATATTGACACAAAAACATCTACAACTTACTACAAGGAGTGGAGCGGTCCACCCCCACCATTTACATGAGTGGGATGTCCCAAACACACAGCTGCTTCGCTGTTGGCTTGTTGGAAAATATGTTAATTCAATGTTGAATTATCACAAAGGTTGCATGTTTGGTTGAGATCGACAACTGATGGTGGATCAACTATAAAACAACCATTCAATTCTAGCCAATTAACTAATGTTGAAACTGTCATTGAATCAATGTTGTTTTGTGGTTGACATCAAATAAATGAAATGCCAACGTCGAATCCAGTGTGTTTCAGCACTGGTCCTCCAGGCCCTACAAGTTTTAGGCATTTCCCTAATTCAACACACATGATATTAATTGACGTCTGATTAATGGGGTTTTGCTGAACTGAAAAAACGCAGGTCAGTTTGATTGACGTCAAGGTTTGGGGAAGAACTACCCAGATAGCACACAATGTTAATTCAATGTTGAATTATGATCACAAAGGCTGCATGTATGGTTCAGGTCAACGACAGAAGCTGGATCAACCATCAAACAACCATTCAATTCTAGCCAATTAACATTCATTGATTGAAATGCCACATCGAATCCAGTGTTTTTCAGCACCGGCACCAGGCACACTGCCCTGCAAGTTTTAGGCATTTCCCTAATTCAGCACACATGATTTTAATTAACATTTGATTAACAAGGTTTTGCTGAACTGAAAGCATGCAGGTCAGTTTGCCTTGAGGATAAGGTTTGGGGAGAAACTAGTAATCAAAGTGTTCAGGTGTTTTTTGCACCCCTCACCACCGCCTGCCATTCAAACGCCCAACCCCCTTCCCTCCACCCGCCAAAAACACACACACACCTCTTTCCCCCCACCTGGGCCCATCTACCCCTCAATAGGGTGAAACAACTTTAATTTTAAGTGAGGGTTTTTCATTTTTCACATTTTAAAGGATTGTTTTGGCTAGTGGCCTTTATTTGATAGTTAATTGACAGGAAGGTGGGTAATGAGAGAAGGGGGGTAATGAGAGAAGGGGGGTAATGCAGCAAAGGTTGCCAAGGTCAGGAATTGAACCTGTGACAGCTGTGTTGAGGACTGAGGCCTTGATTGTGGTTTGTGCTTAACCCCTGCGCCACCACAGCACAACCCCTTTTAGGTGAGGGTTAATCATGTTTTAACTTAAGCACTATGTGTTGACAACACTGAGTTGTGATTCCGTTCTGTACCCAGATTCACTAGCGGAACAAGTCAGCGTTGGGCCGGGGGGCGGGGCTAATTACCGGACCCCTAACGAATCACCAGGCCCCTGACGTTTATCGCCTGCGCTATCAGAAACTGTTAAGCGAGGGGCGGGGAGGTTGGTCTGCGTTTTTTGGTTGATCTTTACCCAGGACACACATCGGCTAAACCGTGAGTGAAACGGTCACTGGGACTGACTAGTATATATTCCATTGAGGGAAAGTAACTTTAACATTAAATAGACCTTTCTCAACAGGCGGTAGACTTTCTCAGTCTATAATCAGATATTTAAGCGACCCAAAACCGCACCCCCAGCCCCCCCAGCACCCCCCCATAGTTCTGCACCTGCCCAGATTGCACATGATGGCAATTCAACATTGAATTAACATCTTTTGCCAACAAGCCAACAGCGAAGTGGCTGTGTGTTTGGGACATCCCACTCATGTAAACGGTGGGGGTGGACCGCTCCACTCCTTACTCCTTGTAGTAAGTTGTAGATGTTTTTGTGTCAATATATCACACACAAATGGTCAGTAGGACTTTTTTATGAAAAAGAAAGAAAATGTACAGAAATGAATCTTCACCCACTATCCTTTACAGAGGTTAATTTAGAATGTAATACCCCCCACTCACTAATAAAATGCTCTGACCCAGAGCTCTGATGAGGAGGAGAGGAGGGGGAGGGGTGTGGCAAAAGAGCTGACATTGATTCAACATTGATTCAACATTGATCAGTCGTTGATCAGACATTAGCATTTCATTCAATAGATTTCAACCACATAACAACATTGACTCAATGACACAGTTTCAACATTGGTTACTTGGCTGGAGGTGGATGGTTGTTTGATGGTTGATCAACCGTCAGTTGTTGACCTCAACCAAAAATCAACCATTCTGACTATAATTCAATGTTGATTTACCATTGTGTGCAATCTGGGCAGTTTGTTGGATCCCTCATCACCTCCTCATCTCCCCCTACTCCCTCCCAAACCTCCCCCACCCAGTCGCTCCTCCCAACCTTCTCCTCTTTACCCCCTCTCATCCCTTCTTCCCTCCCCCTCCTTGAGCTCTGGGTCAGAACATTTTATTACTAGGTGGGGGTTAATCATGTTTCAAATTAAGCACTACATGTTGAGAACAGTGGGTTGTGATTCCTTTCTGTACATTTTCTTACTTGTCTGTAAATATTATTACTGACTGTGCATAATGTGTTGACACAAAAACATCTACAAGTCTCTACTAGGAGTTGTACAGTCCACCTCCCCAATTTTACACTTGTGGTTTGTCCCAACCAAACAGCCACTTTGCTGCTGGCTTGTTTGCTACCGGCTTCTGAATTGAATTCTCCGCTGAGCACTTTTATGGTAAGTCTTTCAATATTACTTTGATCTTAAATGTGTTTATTGAAAAATAAGGGCATTGTTTTGTGCCCATAGTAATCCTGGTTATTTTGGGGCAAAACGGATATTTTTAATAATTGAGGTCATGTCTCCTTTTGTATTATTTTCATCCTACCCACCACTCCAGGCCTAAGTATGAAATCCTGCGAGATTTTGTGGGATTTGAGTTTTTAAAATAGGGCGGGGCCTATTGTTTGGTCTGGGAGAGCATGTGGTGGACAAGGAAGTGTAAGGCTGGCTGCTCCAGGTGGGCTTTAAATTGTTGTGATAGTAATCACTTGTTTTTAACTTTTTATTATGATATGCTTAGGGTCGTGCTTAAATGAGCCTCTGTACCAGAACAGCTGAGTTGGATGATTACATGACCGTCTGCAGCCATCAAGAAGTGCAGAAGGTTGTTAATCATCCACAGATTCAATCCAGGTGAGGCAGAAGGGAAACACTTAACATGTAAGGCAGGTGAAACACTGAACTAAACCTGCTAATGACTGATTCAGTCTGTTGATCCTTGGATTGGTAACTGGTTAAATTGAACTGGACTATTGTTACTTGTGTGGGATCTTTATTAGCATATAGACACTTTTTAAGGAATTTAATCAACTTATTTGGAAATATTTGTAGTTGATGGAAGATTGAACCAGCTATTTGATGGAAGTTTATTCTGTATAAATTATTTTTCCAACTACACTATAAATCACCTTTTGTTCTATTTATTTGTCTCTGGTGTGTTAAATAAACCTGATCCTCCCTGAGTTTTATTGTTAGGTTTTCTGATAAACAGCCCTTTATTTTAAATATTGATTTAATATCAATATCATAAATCCTACACTATACTGCAGCTTGATGGGTAAATGCAGTTGTATATGTAAACATTAAGATAAATATTAATGAGAGATTAAGATATTAATTTAACAGTGAGTGTACATGGGGAACTATATGGTTTGTATTTGTTCTCAGACCTGTAACCAGTACACTGTTTAATCTTTCATTGTGTTTCAGAACTTTTCAAATGTTTATCATATTTCTAACTGGCACCTTCCTCACTTTTATTTTTTTCAGCTGTTGCTCTGCAGTTTGACCGAAAGCTGACTCTTGAGGACTGCAGCAAAATTGTCAAGAAGTGGCTTCATTACGCGCCAGAATGAGAGGAAGACATCACAAGGAATCAAAGTGACGCCAACCAGAGTCAAACTGGGGTTACCACAACTTGTACTGTTTCCCTACTTCATACAGTACAAAGCTTAACTTCATGGACTCTGTTCTTCTGTGGACAACAGACTGTTGTTTTGACAGTCAAAAAGGAATCAAATATGTTTAAAGATCTGTCCCTCTTTTCTTAAATAAAATGTTAAATCAAACCCATGTTGTCATTTTTAAACTTTTGTACACAGTTTACGCATCATCTGCCAATAATATAGTGTTTAACTCCAGTGAAGAAACTTTTAGTGGCATGTTATGATGTAGACCTATCAGACCTAAAATGTACATAAATCCTTAGCTTTCATTCAATATAAAAACAACCCAAATCTGCATGTACATCCACAGTCAAATGATGGTTGAATCAACATTGATTCAATGTAGAATCAACACAAATCTGCATGCAGATCCACGTTCAGCTGATGGTTGAATCAACGTGGATTCCTCACTGATTCAATGTAATATCAACACAAATAGGCATGTAAGTTGACATACAGATGATGGTTGAATCAACATTGATATAATGTCAGTTATGGTTGAAACCCTAACGTTGATTCAACATACAAGTCACCGACCACTTTCAATGTTGTTTCAATGTCGGCGTTCAACGTTGATTCAATGTTTCTGGCTGACATTGATTCAATGTTGTTTCAATGATTCTGTGCTATCTGGGAACTTACAGGTTCTGGTGAAATGGGTTCAGTGTGTCTGCTGAACTTTTAATACGCTCCTGAATTTGATGGATGTTTAGTTGATCTTTTCCTCCATTTTGTTGAAAAGCTGGATTAATTATGATCAACATGTTCATGTTGGAGAAATGTCACTGTGTGCTTTTCAGAGACATTGTCTGCAAATAAACATTTTATTGCAGTACTGCAGAAAGAGTCTCTGCGTTCGGAGAAAAGCGTTGCGTTGATCAGGTTTAGTTGTTTCCCCAGAATGTTTTCTGGCCGGTTGTCGTTCGGATCAGAAACAAAACACTCAGCTGGAGAGATTCGATGAGTGGCTGTGATTGCTTGTTCAGCTCTGAGTGGATTCTCTTCATGGCTGGAGCTGCACCACCTTCTCTGCTGATTAGATAATCATATTTTTCTGTTCTTATTGGATTTATGTATAAACCGATCCGTCATTCTGATGGAGAAGTCGATTATGAAACCAAAACAACTTGTGTTGCCTTGTGGAGGAATTTCCTCTGGGATTCAGCAGCCTGGGCCTCATTTCTCCAGAATGCAGATAAAATCAGACATTATTCATCCCAGGAGCGCTGCCAGCATGCTGAGGTCTGACCGGACCTCAGGGAACATCCGACACCTCCAGCTGCTCAGAGACCCACTCACTGACCCTAACCCTGCACACAGACCAGGGGTCTCTGACCTTTGACCTCTCAGCATGTGCTGCTAAACCTGAAGACTTTTGAATCTAAAGATCTTGTCTTTGTCTTTTCCAGATGTTTTGTCCTCGACAGGCGATCACTTTCTTCAGCTCAGATATGAACAGAGCAAGTTAAGGCTGCATGACCTTTTCATCTAAAGCTATTAGGGATTATAATCTGTTGATTTAATTAATCTGCGATGGCTCGGCGTGGCCCCAGTGCCATCAGCCGTGTACAGTGACTAATGGCAGCACTCTGTCTCTGCTGTGTCTTTGTTTTCAGCCATCTGTTGTATCTCTTCTCCATCAGCCATTTTTCTTATCCTCCCCTTTCTTAGTCGTTCTAATTTTCCCCATTTTGTTTGTTTCTATCAGAATAAATGAGGCATTTTAAACCAATAGTTTGTCCTGTTGGCCTCTAGAGAAACTGTATAAAATACCTTGAAGTATCATTTTATCAAACGGTTTCAGTATTTTATTATTTACTCTGTTGAGAACATCTGTGTCTGAATCGACTCTTTCTGTTGTTTAGTGCAACATTTCAGCAGCCAGAGAACAAAGTCTGGGTGTCATATCTGGGTTTTATTTCTGTTACTTTGGTTTCATCTGTCTTGTTCCTGTTTCCTTTTTCTTCAGTTATTCGTAGGGTTTCTAGTTTTATTTCTTATAGTTATTCTTTGTCACTCTAGTTTCATTAAGTTTCTTTAGTCCATTTGTTCTTCAGTGTTACATTTATTTCCGGTTCCCCTGTGTACTCTCCCTCGCCCCCTGTGCCACCTTCTCTCTCTCCTCACACCTGCGACCCGTTACCTGATCAGCCAGATCTGTTCAGGATTCACCTCCCACTATCTCAGCCTCTCATTTTCAGTCACTCCTTGCTGGATCCTTTCATCTGCTCCCATCCCTTCCTTGTTGTTTTTGGGATCATTTTGTAGTTTTTGCCATATTTTCATTAAAATTCTTCAACACCTACAAAACAACGATCACCGCAGCCTGAGACCCAGAGCTGCTGGTTGTGTCCTCTGGGTGGATGTGAAGCCCTGACCGTGTGAGCTCATGTGAAGCCCTGACCATGTGAGCTCATGTGAAGCCCTGACCATGTGAGCTCATGTGAAGCCCTGACCATGTGAGCTCATGTGAAGCCCTGACCGTGTGAACTCATGTGAAGCCCTGACCATGTGAGCTCATGTGAAACCCTGACCATGTGAGCTCATGTGAAGCCCTGACCGTGTGAACTCATGTGAAGCCCTGACCATGTGAGCTCATGTGAAGCCCTGAGTCCCAGACCAATCGGCCGCTGAGCTTCACCTCTCTCTCCTCAGGTTATTAATAAGCACCTGGCACCAATAGGCGTTCATAGCCAAAGCAAACCTATTAATACTTTGGCTATTAATAGCCAAATATTTTTTATTTCTCATGTGAAATAAATGGAGATATTGTATCAAAACATTTTTCTAAGGATTGAAGGAACGAGCCGGTTTAAAACAACCTGTGGCTCAGTAGAGGTGATTAAAATGATTAAAACATTTTGTGCTTCAGCCAAATATTCACTGATGCTGTCAGAGAATGGCCGACTCCTTATTGGGACTCGTTGATGTCTCCGTTTGTTCCCCACTTGTAAAACCTGAACATAAAACAATAGAAAGATCAAACCAGATGCTGCGATCTAAAAGAGATTGAATTAATTTTTAAGAGCTTCCCACTTTGAGGACACGACTTCCAGATGCATCAGAGTAATGAGATTTTTTCAACCTGAAGTTTTATAAATGATTCACAGATAATTTGGATCCAAAGACAAACTGGAGGAGACAGAAGAGTTAAGCTGAAGGTTAATGTGAGGATGATTTATGCAGGAGTTTTGTTTTATCCATAAAGACGCCTGATTGGTTTTTGAACCAGGCTAAAACATGATTTTTCAGTCCTGACTGTGGTTCTGGTTACTGTGTCTACATGCGGCGGTGGGTCCAGAGTGTAATGTGAACAAGGATGATGGCTGCTGATCTGCCTCATTCTCATTCTCAGCTGCTTCCCCTTGCTCACATTCTCCCTCTCCTCATTTTCCTCCCGTCTTCATCTTTTCCCTCCTCTCCCTCCATCCAGCACCTGTTCGCTCAGCCTGTTTTCCACTCCGTCCCTCGGGGAGAATATGTTGTTTTTTACCATCTCTGTTCTCAGACAGTTGTTTACATTTGATTCTTTTTTCTCCATCTTCCCTCAGTCCTTCTCTGTCTTGTCCTCAGGAATACTTTGCAGCTTCCTGCAGTCTGCTGCTGAACATGTTCACACACAGAAATGTTTCGGCTTCCGTCGTTTAATCTGTGTTCAGCTCACTAACGGCCCTGTTAAAGCCCGACCTTTAAGCAGCCCCATGGTCCCCCCACCTTCAGCTGCTGCTGTTCGCTCTCATCACCAGCCAAACCCAAAGCGGACGGGGGTCTGTGCTGCGTTCACTGGCACTCGGACATCCTCATGTTGACTCGTTTAAACTGTAGTGTAGGTAACGAGTGTCCAGGCTGCGATTAAAGGTGTTTTTGCTGGTGGTTGTGTTTTCTATAAACTAAATTATGTTTTCATTAGGATTATAATGAATGAGAAGCTGCTTCAGGTCTGCAGACGGTCGGTGGGTCGAGGCTTTAACTCTTTAAAACCTCGGTTTAAAGTCGGTTCTGCTGCTTCTGGTTCTCCATGAAATCATCTGATTTTCTGTTTGGGTCCAGTTAAAGTAAAAGAGAGGGTTAAAAACTTCTGTTGGTTGTATTCCTCTCGTCGGCCCGGAATCCATGAATGTCATGAAACCACAACACAAACAATACGGCGGTTCGCCGTTCAGACTTTATTCAAACAGTAAATGTGATTTACTGAGGTGACGACAAAGTTATGGGGACACATTTCAGGGACGCACTCGCCCCTGGAAAACACGAGGGAAACCCCAAGCGATCTGGTAGCTTTGACACCTTTATAAGGCTGTTTACCTTTCTAATGTATGCAAATGAGGGGGAATGTCGAGTTTCTAGCTGAGCATGTTTTCTAATAATTTACAACCCTGTAAAATCCTGTTTTAAATCAAAGAGGCTTGTTTTCCTTTGGAGTGAAGAGTTTTATGAGCTGAAAAGCCAATCTAAACACAGGAAAGAAACTCTGGTGTCACAGAGACGATTTTATGGTCCTCTGTGCAGAGAGGTCACACAGGCTGAAACCCTGACCAGGGCTGTAATTGAATGTAGAAAACTACAATAGAAGCTGTTTTAATCAGGTCATGGTGGTCTTGATTTAAGAAAAATATTCTGGTGATGAGATTATATTTAAATCATGAATGTAATTTTAACCTAAATTTGGGCCTATTTAAAACAATGTTCATTTTGTCTAGAATTTAAACATGATTTAAAGCTAAAGCCAACATTAAAACTAGCATAATTAAGCTAATAATTTCAACAGTCCATTTAATTAAAAAGCAGATAAAGAACGTTTTAGTTCTTCTATTGATTTATTCTGCAGAACCCGAGGCCAGAGATGAATCTAACTCATTAGCATCATTATTAGCCACCCTGCAGCGGCTCCTCGTATCTCCTCCACCTTTGTTTTCCTCCATCCTTCTTCCTGCCATCGTCTCTCTGGACGCTCGGCAGCGCCGTCCTGCTGCCTCCCAACATTCAGCCTGGTTCGTGTCTTTGCTCCTGGGTTGGTGCTGGTTGGCTGGGTGAGAGAGATGTTGAGGCAGCAGATGTCTCTGCTCCATTAAGAGGGTAATGAGCAGAGCTGGATGTAGCCTCACCGCACACAGCAGGGATCCAGTTCTACCGACCCAGCAGACAAACACCTGGTTCTGTCCTACATCAGCAGCGCTGCTTCCCTCCACTCGCCTTATGCGTCTGCTGCTCATCTTATCCTTCCTGTCGTTGGTGCGCAGTCGTCTCCTCTGCTGCTTCTTGTCCAGTTAAAGGTCTGATGAGTGACCCGGTGAATCGGCTGGTCTTGGTCAGGATTCAGCCTGACGCTTTTCCTCCACTGGCTGGGAACCATTGATGATCCGTTTCACATCTTTAGAGCCTGAGCTCTGAAGGATCCCTCATGTTTCTCTTTGAGTAACTCTGAATATGAGGGTCATATTCAGGAGGGTTAGCGTGTGCCATGTTTCTGTGACCTCAGGGTCCGGCCCAGTCCGATGCGATGCTGCAGTCGACCCGACCGGGTTAAAACCTCTGCTGTAGGCCTCATGGCCCGGACCCAACAGCTGTGGTTCTGTTGGCCCAATTTGATCTTGGCTGGTGACTGGTTGTGTGGGCCCAGTGCGTTTACCATCCTGTCTTCTTTTCTTCATCTCTGGCGCCGCTCGACTGGATGGTCCAGTACAGACGGTGGTACTTTTCCACTGTTTCCCCTGATAAATGCTAGAACATGATGATGATGATGATACATATATCTATGTATATATATATAGATATATATATATATCTATATATATATATGTTTTTCAGCCGACGAGTCCAAAATCCAGTGAGATCCATCCATCCTGCAGTGAATCCGTCTCTCTTTATAGATTTCTCCCTCTTCTTCCTCACATCGTGTCTTTAGGAAATTTTCAAAACAAAGAAGATTTAGGATGTATCTTACTTTGACAGAGTGAAAGAATATAAATAATAGTCTTTACCACCTGTGTAAACTTTGCCGGTGAATGTTATAACACATAAGTTTTATAATATGTGTTATATTGTTTCATTTCTAATATAGGCTCTTGTGTCAGATAATCTAAGTCAATGTTAGAGAATAATTAATTTCTTTATATTAACAGAATCTCAGTTAGCCTTCATAGCGGGGCTGAACCCGTATTACACCAAGCACTGTAGCTAATATTAGCTGGTATCTCGCCGGTGGACATAAATACAGTAAAGTAATATTCTAATCACAATATATACACAATAATATGTCCATCTTACTTGTGAAATGTTGTCTGTGGAGCCCTCACATCAATAATCCACCGACCAGAACAACAATATCCCTCAGTGCTGAGGCATCTTCTGCTGTTTTGATTGGGCAAAGTAGGAGGGTATACCGCTCCAAGATGGCCGCCGTATTTCCTGTGCCGGAGCGGCCAATGCGGGGTCTACTCTTATATTATGTCTATGGTGTGGAACAAAAGTGAAGTTCCCCCTATGAATACGCCCTGAAGCAAACAAATTCACTGAAAGCTGCCACACATTTTCAACTTAATGTTTCAGATCAAATTACATGAATCTACTGGCACCTTGAACCAAACAACAAAAACAATGAAATAAATTTACTGGAGTTGCCTTGACGACAGCTACACCCAGACAGCAAAGACACTGTAATAAATCATTATTAACTTACAGTTTATATAATTTACCATCCAACATCAGCCCATTGTTTCCTCTCAGCTGGTATTATTAGATTGTATTTATTTTATTGATTGACAGTGAAGGTAACACTGTTCTCACTTATTGTCCCAATTTTGCATCTGAACTTCAACAGGAAACTCAGACTAAACATTTCAGAAGCTCCAGAGCCGAGGACAGAAATACATCGTGTGTTTATCTAGAGCCTTGTGTGTGTGTGTGAGTGTGTGACTAGGTGTGTGTGTGTGTGTGTGTGTGAGTGTGTGACTAGGTGAGTGTGTGTGTGTGTGTGTGTGTGTGAGTGTGTGTGTGCGCGTTGGGGTGTTCTAGTGTGAAACATGACTCAACAGTCCCAGCTGATCTTCCCTGTCTAGTTTGTGTTTTTGGTTGGGCCTCCATCCCGTCCAGCCAAATAATCCCGTTGCCACGGCGCATCAGACACAACAGGCCACTGCAGGGGCTTTGAAATCCTTCTCAAATGGAGCTGCAGAGCAGATCCCGCTTTGCCAAGAGACACTGAGCAGAAAAATGAACTCGCACATTTTGAGCACACACACAGTGACTGATGCCTTTGAATGCAGCATCCACTCGTTGGCTCCCCATCAGTGTGCCCACACACTCCACACACTCCTCCATTCCAGCACAGCGCTTTCACGGCCGACACCTCGTCAGGAAAGCGTCTCCTGCATTAGTCAAATTGTCATTAAAGCGTTGGCTGATTTCCAGGTGAAGGTGTGTAAATATGGAGCTTCGTTTGGCCCAAAATACTTTTGTGGTGTCTAGCTAAGACTAAAAGCTCCAACTCCTTCTGGCTTGCAGCTTCTAAAGCTTTGAAAAGCTCAATTTATCAGGACAGAAAGGAGAGACCGTGACTCTGTCACTCTGCTGCAGGGGGCGCTCTGCTTCTGCTTCCTCATCCGTGCTTTCTGAGTGCATTCAGCAGACATCTTCATCAACACAAGAATGAGCAGCCGCTAGCATTAAAGCTAACAATAAGGTACTTCAAATGAAGATCACAAGTACAGGATTGATTGGTGTTCTTTCTTCCAAAATAGGCATCAGACAATGAAGGGAGTGAAGATGCTAGGATGCTAAGGGGGGTAAGAGGATTAAGATGCTAAGGGCCACAGAGCCCACCTTGTCAGGGTTCCTGTGTGTGTGTGTGAGTGATGCATCTGTTCCAGCGAGGATCTTGGTGGAGAACCTGGGCAGCCAGGTGGATCTCATCTGCCTCATCAGTGTTGGGGATAAAGGAGCAGCAGAACATTCACTCAGTGCTGGATGACTAACGTGCACCGGTAGTCTCTCTAGCCGTTTCTTGTGGTTTACTAGTTGATTTGATCCGTCTCTTCAGTATTTTACCAGTGGTTTCAAGTCCCTGTGTTTGCCTGCCTCTAGGTCAGTCTCTGGATTTTCACTGGACCAAGTTCCATGGTTCTCTCCTCCTGAGGATTTCCCTCCAAGTCTGCCTGCCCGCTGTTCCCCCCACACCTCCACACCTGTCCACCAGTTCTCCGGCTCCAATCAGTACCATCCTCAGTCTTCTCAGGAACCTCCGTGACCAATTTCCACACTGGACCTTGGCAATCCCCCCATGCCTCAACCATAGCTATTCTAAAGTAAGCCTTTTCTCTTTGCATCGCTGAACATCTATTTTTTGAGCCACCAGTAACCCCACTCTCATTCCAGGCACCTCTGATTGTATGACACTACCGCCCCCCAGAAGGACTAAGAAGAATTGCCTGTTGACTTAAGAAAGAAAATAAAATCTTACCTTTACTCTGGCTTGTTGATTTTGCATGTGAGTCAGAAGGTTAAAGCCGAACATGGCCCAGCTCTCCTTGCTGATGCGGCTCATTTGGTCTCCTGTCTAGAAGTCGACGGAGTCGACATGAACCTCCTGTAGTTCCTCCAGGGGCCACACTGACAGGCATCCAGGGGCCACTCAAAGAAAGCTGATCAACATGCCCTAAATTAGAAAATGAACTTAACAGTTTGAACTTGTTTTTAAACATTTTAAATGTACATTTTTACAGTGATTGCATTTTTTCCAGGGCTTAAAGAGCTCCGGCCAGGGCCCAGACTTCCGGCTTTTGGCCAAACGGTCCACGTCACCTCAACTGTAGATAATAGACAAAGATGTCTGCCAATCAGAACTCTAGCTCCGTGTTCTTGACCAATGACTGTAAAACAGTTTGTAGAAAAGAAGCGCATGCGTTCGGTTAAATCAATGTGATATGGAAGAAGATGGAGTTTGTCTCATCCGGTAAAGAAACACGTTTACTTGAGAAAGAAATTAAAAACAGGCGGCGCTGGGCAAAGGAAAGGGGACAAGACGGGAAGCTGGCGGACATTTTTACAAAAGGGGGGCGATGGGATTCCTCTGGGGGGCGTTTGGTCGAAGGTAAACTTTACACCTTAAATGGACAACAATGCCAGTTTAGACTTTGAGCAACTTGGTAAAACTGTGTTGTGTAACATTAAATCATGCTTTGCTAGAACTGTATCGATGGCAGCTCTTCTTCTTCTTCTTCTGTTCAGTGTTTGTAGCTTGTAGCTCCTCTCCTGCTACTAGTAGCTTCACCACATCAGTTCAGCGTCTCACCGGCTGATGACGTTGCTGTGATTCACTTTGTCTGGTATTTTTGTACATATGTTTTATCAGTTCTGTGATCATGTCAAAGCAGCAACTTATATTAAAAAGTGTTTTATTTCTGATTGAAAGCTGCCTGCTTCCATGGAAGGACAACAGAAAGTCGCTCTTATAAACATGTAATTACTAAAATCATGATACCCTCACTGTGTATCCCTCTGAAAAATGAACCATTTAAATAAAGAAATCCCTCCATGGTGACACCTTGATAGCGTTCATTTTAACACCGGAGCTGTAAGGTCCGGTATGAAACGGGGCTGATAGAACAACACAGAACTTTTAAATTTCAATAATCAGAATACCGAAATTGTTTCCGTTGTTTTAAAAGGTTTATGACAGTCTGCCTTTTCCCCATCGACACGTTTCCCAGCCGCCCTCCACCGTTAAAAAAAAAAACGACGCACATCGCGCAAAACTCTGAAACAGGAGAAGCGGGACATGAAACAGAGCGACGAACTAGATGTGAATTATGGCATAAAAACAGAGAATCTGACGCTGAACAGTGAAAAATCAACACATGATGTGAAACATGATGATTAGACGGCGCAGCAGGTGATGAGTGAAGATTAATGATGGTCAATAAACGATCAAATAAATCTAACAACAGGAAAGAGACTAAAGTGGACACAGCAATAAACCAGGAGGACAATACTAACGAAAGGAAAGTAAATGGGAATGAATGAAGAACAAAATGCAAGAATAAACTAAGAAACTAAAGTAAATACAGAGGAATAAGCTGGTATGGCAAGACCTTTAGAGCAATAAATTAATACAGAGACTGTATGGCAAGAATAAACAGACACTATTTCCAGATAAAAAGGTAAAATAATATTGTTGAAATGTCATGGGTTTGTTGAGACCATATCTAGTACTGAGAAGAACCAGATTTGTTCTTTGTAATTTCTGTCCAGTGAAACTATTAATCTATAATCAATAGACAGGTCTATATAAAGATATAATCCATGTTTCCGTCTCATATTTCTATGGCATTAAAAGGACCTTTAGTTTTTCCACTGAAAGCTCTGGTTTGCTCACTAAATGCCATGTGGGTGAAGTTTTATGGATGATACTCTGATGTCCCATTCTCCTGAAGGCAGCACAGAGCTGCACCACCAGAAACACTGAAGAGAAGAAGATCTATGATTAATGTAGTTACAGTTCTATCCATGTTTTAATGCTGCAGAGCTCAGTCGGTTTGCAAATAGTTCAAAGCTTAAACTGGCATGTTGAACATCTTTTATCATTTTGTGGAATATTTAACAACTAGAAAATGGCAAAGAATAAGAATATTTTTCCTCTGACTGGCTGCTGTTGGCCTACAGATTTTAACTTGAATGTTCATTACATTTTTCTTAGGCGCCTGTGAAAATTATTTATATTCCCATGGCTTTTTGTTCTCTGGGAAATTATTTTTGATGATAAATACAGAAACAAGCATAAAAATCAAAACACCTACAATAGTGATAGTAATATTAATAATAAAATAATAGTCAGTGTAAAGTAGCCTGGGACCTAGATGTGGGATGGGGGGGCGCTGGACCAAAAAAGGTTGAGAAACTGGTTTCGTTGGTAATGTTGCAGGTTCTAAGTTACTTGCATAAACATCGACTGAAAGGACTTTTATTCAATGTTGGGGGATTTTAAGGCGAAGCTTTAGGGCACAGACATTTTACATTTTGTTTTGAGTTGAAATGAACTGAAGTCTTATTTAAGTTTGAATGTTTAGCTTGTTAATTGTATTGTTTGCACTATTCAAAGACACTTTTTATTAAACTGTGATAGAAACGGTATAGTTCATTCCTATCACCACTAAGTTTCAGGCTCAGGATTTGTTTTTCCCACAATGCTTCACTGTTGGCATATTATTTGATGACTGTAATACATTTCCAATGCATTGTTGAACATTCAGACAGAATGTCAAAAAGCATTCGTTGCCCAGCATGGTACCAGAAAATCATCATGATTTTCATGAAATTATTTTTGCCATTTCACATTAAATAAGTGATCACTGCTGCAGCATTTTCAATATTTACTCACAGAAATTCATCTTTCACCAAACATCTTCACTAGAAGATGCAGCAGTGCTGAACTCTTCTAAAATAGGAAGTTTATTACAAAATCAGTAGGTTATCATGTGAAACACAACATTCTGATTCCCAAACAGATGGTTCAAGTGCATATTTTGTAAACACTTTCGTAATATTTCGTTTACTGTTTATTTACTCTCGTTTTATTTTGGGCTCGATCTAATTCTCTCTTCTTAGCTCACCTTTCATCGTGGCTCTGCTCAAGTCGTCTCATTGCTGCATGCATGTGATTACAGTCAAATATTTTAACATTCCCTTTGATTAAGTACAGCATAGAGAGCAGCTTCTTCATCACTGCAGCTCACATTCAGATCTGTCTTAATTATGAGAGGACATCGCCTCAGCTCCAATCAGTTCCTCTCACATTTATCTTCAAAGTAAAAGTTTTCAGAAATAAAAAATCTGCCCAAACTCTGAATTTATTTTTTTAAAAGTCACACCTGGAGATAATTTAACAAAAGTTGAAATTGTTTGGTGTTTGGAGTCACTTCGCAGTTTTCACCCACCTCTTCATGTCTGGTGTCTTAGTGGAGGTTCAGTAAATCATCATCAGCTCCAGGCTGCGCAGATCAACCGTGAGGCATCATGGGATTTATGTTCAACCTGAGCCTGAAGCTGGTGAAAGAACCTCAGCAGTGGAAGGCCTCCGGTGTGGTACCGGTACCAAAGACTAAAGACCCAAAGAACCTCAGCAGCTGATGAAGACCCTGAAGAGGCTGGACCTCAACCCACTACGCCCCCTGGTGGCATCTTCATTGGATCTGTTGCAGTTTGCATCCCATCCTGGCATCAGGGTGCATGACGCCATCTTCTCTGACCTCTGACCCCATGGACAATCATGGGGTCAGATTTCTCCTGAGGACCACCACATGTCTCAGTGTGAGGACACCAGGCTGTGTCAGACCGGCTGCCGGCGCCCCACAGGGATCTGGGCTGGTACAAACCCATCTGCTGCCTCCCGGACACATCAGGACAGATGTTACGCTAATCTGCTACTTTCATTATTTTGAACCTCTGTATTTTAAGTTGGTCTTGTCTTTAACATTCCCGACTAAAACCAAAGCGGTTCTGGACCCGTTCTAAACATTTTAAAGCTCAGCTTAACAACAGCAAGCTTGACCAAAGCTGAGGTTGTTTCCAGACCAGATGGGTTTGGACTTGGAGGAGGGTCCACTGAGCACCAGGAAGTTCTGTCCATTACTCCAGAGAAAATCTGTCTTTAATTGAAGAAGTGAGACATAAAGTGAGTGTCATGCAGCAGAGGATGAATCTGGATCCCACACATGGAGAGTCTTCAGAACCAGTAGTGGGTTCTGATCCAGTCAGTCTGGCAGCAGCTCTGTGTTCACAGTCTCCAACACTGTAACCCAGAAAACAGCATGAATTAAACACAGCAAGGATGATTAAATCATCACTGCTCTTATATATTTACACAATCTGGAGCTGTAAGCTGAAGGCAGACGGGTCATTTCAACCAGCTGGACTGAGGAGCCAGAGGGACAGAGGACCGCTGAAGCAGGTCAGGGTCAAGGGTCAGGGGTCAGGGCCCTGGAGAACACAGGAGTTTGACTCTGAATGCAGAGTGGCTGGACTCACCTGTAGAGGGGAGGAGCTTATCTTCCAGGTAAGCCTCTGCTCCTCCAGGTGCCTCAAGGTGGAGACCATGAGCGGTCCCAGAATGTCCTGGAGGGACAACATGTCCCTTCTGTCCAGGGAACGCCCCCCAGGGAACACCCCCCAGGGAACACCCCCCAGGGAACACCCCCCAGGGAACGCCTCCCAGGGAACGCCCCCCCAGGGAACGCCCCCCCAGGGAACGCCTCCCAGGGAACGCCTCCCAGGGAACACACCCCCAGGGAACAACCCCCAGGGAACGCCTCCCAGGGAACACACCCCCAGGGAACAACCCCCAGGGAACGCCTCCCACGGAGCACCCCCCCAGGGAACGCCTCCCAGGGAACGCCCCCCCAGGGAACGCCTCCCAGGGAACGCCTCCCAGGGAACGCCTCCCAGGGAGCACCCCCCCAGGGAACAACCCCCAGGGAACGCCTCCCAGGGAACGCCTCCCAGGGAGCACCCCCCCAGGGAACAACCCCCAGGGAACGCCTCCCAGGGAGCACCCCCCCAGGGAACAACCCCCAGGGAACGCCTCCCAGGGAGCACCCCCCCAGGGAACAACCCCCAGGGAACGCCTCCCAGGGAACGCCTCCCAGGGAACGCCCCCCAGGGAACGCCTCCCAGGGAACGCCTCCTAGGGAACGCCTCCCAGGGAGCACCCCCCCAGGGAACAACCCCCAGGGAACGCCTCCCAGGGAGCACCCCCCCAGGGAACGCCCCCCCAGGGAACGCCTCCCAGGGAGCACCCCCCCAGGGAACAACCCCCAGGGAACGCCTCCCAGGGAGCACCCCCCCAGGGAACAACCCCCAGGGAACGCCTCCCAGGGAGCACCCCCCCAGGGAACGCCCCCCCAGGGAACGCCTCCCAGGGAGCACCCCCCCAGGGAACAACCCCCAGGGAACGCCTCCCAGGGAACGCCTCCCAGGGAACGCCGCCCAGGGAACGCCTCCCAGGGAACACCTCCCAGGGAGCACCCTCCCAGGGAACGCCTCCCAGGGTGCACCCCCCCAGGGAACGCCTCCCAGGGAATGCCCCCCCAGGGAACAACCCCCAGGGAACGCCTCCCAGGGAATGCCTCCCAGGGAACGCCCCCCCAGGGAACAACCCCCAGGGAACGCCCCCCAGGGAACGCCTCCCAGGGAATGCCCCCCAGGGAGCACCCCCCAGGGAACGCCTCCCAGGGAATGCCCCCCCCAGGGAACAACCCCCAGGGAACGCCTCCCAGGGAATGCCTCCCAGGGAACGCCCCCCCAGGGAACAACCCCCAGGGAACGCCCCCCAGGGAACGCCTCCCAGGGAACGCCTCCCAGGGAACTTCCCAGAATAATCTGGTGAGTGATGCTGAGGAGACGGAAGGTTCCCTTACAGACCTGTTCCCAGGAAGGAAAGGGACGGATGGATGGACGAACAGATGGACGGATGGATGGACGAACAGATGGACGGATGGATGGACGAACAGATGGACGGCCGTCTTAATCATTATTTCCATCTTCTCTTGTCTTGAGGCCTTTTCTGTTTTAACTCTGTTCTGTGGATCTCCTGGACTTTGATGAGAATCCGCCACCGGCAGACGTGATCAGTATTCAGGACGCAGCTTGGCTCCTTTTCTACCCACCCAGTGGAAACACAACTGTGTGTTTATGTGGGAGTTAGCAGACACTGTTTCCATCCACCAAGTTGAACATTAGTATTCAGCTGCCATCTTCCCTTCCACTGGCTCCAGCCTGAGATCCTTTCCCTGTGAAATGCTGCATATCTTCGTCTTTATCAACATAAACTGGCCACCTTCTTACTTCCTACTCAGATGCTGAACTGGTTTCTCTCTGCTGAATCACTTTTTCTTCTATATGTTCTTATTTATCAGTTATGAAAGACTCTCCCCATAATCAACCTGCTAATTACAGAAATATTTCCACCTTAACTGAAAGGGCTGCCTGAACAGATCCAGTCATATAATATTCATCTATAGATCTCACAGCTGGAAAACATAAAGTTTATCAATCCAAGAGGGACAATTACATTTGCGTATAATAAGATATTTGCTATAAAAACAGCAGAAATCTTGCTGATCGTTGTTCTCTTGACAGATTTACAATCTGACGGATGTTTCAGCCACACAGCAGCTGGTCGGCTCCTGGACCTGCAGCACCCTGTCTGGGTTCACTGGGTCTGAAGCTCAGCAGAGAATGGATGTGAGTTCAGGGTTCTCCTCACTGTTTACCGGGTTTTCTGATCTAAAGGTAAAGATCTATATTTTACTAAAAGCATAGATACTCCTGTTCTGGGTTGCCAGATCAGAGTAAGTCAGTTTTCTAATTGTGCTCTAAATTTGTAAAAGTACGACTCCACAGTTTCTAAGCAATGATAAAACTAAATGTTCCAGTTCTAAGTTTGTTCTAATTCCTTTTCTGGGTTACTGTGGTGGAAGCTCCTACCACCACCACATAGTGTTAGTATTGATTTCTTTATTAGTATGGTTTATTTCATTTAGACATATATTTTCTAATGGGTGCACACTTTAGTTAATGTCTGTCTGAATGGTTCATTTATACTTGTTTTTGTTTGAGGTGCCACTTATAGGAACCAGCTGGTGGAGGAGCCTGGAGTAAACCATCTACAAATTTCTGAAAGACTGAAGAGGGAGACTTCAAGTTTTTATTTAATTTTGTCACTTAAATATTCACTTATTGTTTGTGCTAAGTTAAAGTTATTTTGCTTTATTTGTTTATAGAATGCTTTAGTTAATTTTGTATTTATTTGTTCTTTTGTTTGGTCAGACATCCCTCCTGTGGTAGATTTGGGTTACTCCACCCCTATTTAAGCAGCCTTTGTTCTTTGTTTGGTAGGTCAGTTTTGTTTGTGTTTAGTTAGAGTTCAGTTGACCTCAGTTAATTCGGATCCAAATTTGTTATTTATCTTTTGATTTATTCTTGCTTTAAATTTTTATGCTTTGTTGATGATTTTTTGAAGAATTAAATTGAAGCCTTTTTCTACTTTGAACATTTTTTGTCCTTGTTTGAGTCTGGTCCCTCACAGTTACAGTAATAGGAGTCTCTCTGCATAATAATCTAAAAATGAATCTAAGCTTTCTAAAGAGTACATTCTTAAGAAAATGAACAGGATCTTACATTTCTTCATCAGTTGATCGGCAGGAACAACCTCATGTCGTTTGAAGAGTTATGTAGGAATTTTCATCTCCAGGAAAATTATTTCTTTAGATATTTACAGTTGTGCTCTTTTCTGTCAGCACACAGATGGGAAGAGTGCTAAATCCCACACCAATAGAAAACCTCCTAATCCACTTCCAGAAAGGGGGAGGGGATAAAAAACTGTTATATGGGGTGTTTCTGTCATGAACCTTAACGAACCCACTTGGACAAAACAAAGATGGGAGGCAGAGACGGCCCAAATAATTTCTGACGGAACAAGGGAGGGAGTCTGGACTGAGGCACATCGAGCTACAAACTCAAATATGTGGGGGGAATATAAATGGAAAATTATTAGCAGGTATTTCAGGACCCCAGATGTCGTTGCTCAGATGGATCCTAAATGATCAAACTTGTGTTGGAGGATCTGAGGCCCAGCAGTCGCCAATCATACACACATTTTGGTCATGCCCCAAACTTCAAAACCTTTGGGACGAGGTGATCAGGGCTACAAACCAAATCTGTCCAGACACCAAAGGATGTTACAGTTGCATTACTTGGTCTTATACCAGCTGGTCTGCAAGGACGGACCAAAGTACATCTGAAATGCATTAGAATCAGGTGGATGCAACTGGAACCACCTTCCTACGACTTGTGGGTTCAAAAAGTAAGAGAATTATGTCAAATGGAAAAGATAACCTAGACTTCAAAAAGCTCCTTCTGTCCTGCGCAGAAGCTCTGCTGGTGTTTAGCCGTCCTGCCCAAAGGGAATCCTTGGGTTGTACGGCGATGAGTCTGCAGATGTGATGCTGAGGTCATAAGATGTTTATTTTATGGGAAACTTCATATTGTCAACACTTGTGTTATGTATTACTGATGTATGGCTGCATAACTGCTCTGTAAAAATAATAAAAGTGTAAGTTCTAAAAAAAAAGCACTCTACATTTTCTAAAGAAATAAGCTGAAGTGGGACTGATCTAATTCCTCCTCTAAGTCCGCGGGTCACAGCCACACCGGGTCACAGCCACACCGGGTCACAGCCACACCGGACCTGGTCCTGGTCTTCAGCCGCTGTATTTCCTGACAGATGATCTCAGCTACAGGGAAGAGGGTCTGTCAGCACCAGTATGAGATTAATGACAGGAAAACAATGTTAGGAAATGATCTTCTCACCAGAGAACATGAAGCTCCTCTGCAGCCAGCCTGAGAAGCTGTCATCCTCCTTCTGAACAGCGGTTTCTGGCTTTCAGCTAAGCAGTCTGCTGCTTTTATTCTGTTCATTAGCACAATAATGAAGTCGACTTAACGCTCCGCTGAGAGGCCTGCTGCCGGCTGGAATCGTGCGAGTCGGTGTTGGATGTCGGGTAACTCCACTGCGTTGAACTGTCACAACTTCAACCACAGGGTGAAAAACCAAAACATTCAAAGGGCTCAAAAGCTGCTGCAGCAGCTCATCGGTGGATGAATAAATAACCCCATTACATCTGACGTCTTGCTCATGCCACATACATGCTGAGCTGCACAGCCCTGATTCATGATGCACGCAGTAAATCCCAGGAATTTGTGACAGAGATGATGTATGTGGTAAGTTTGCTGGTGGATGTACATGTGTACCTGTCAGCAGTAATAACTGCCTCAGTGCTGCAGGGTTTTAATGAGCAGCAGCTGATGGAGAGCAGTCAGGTAGCCTCCCAGCGCTGCTGTGGAGCTGGGAACAGAGAACAGGTGTCAGCCCTCCTTCCTCTGCTCAGTCCTCATCGTTTCCTCCTGGGAGTCCCAGCCAGCAGTCATCTGCCCCCCCCCCCCCCACTGGTCACTCATCTCTCTCTGTTTTCAGTCTCTTCCCTCCTCAGGCTGCAGATCCTTCCTGCTCTCGCCGGCAGTCTCCATGCAGACGATCCGTCTTCATTTCTGCTTGCTGATGGACTCTTATGGAGACCCATTAAGGCGCTTCGGGCCACACACACATACAGGCATGCACAAAGCGGCCGCGTCTTCAGCCAATCAGAGCAGGCGTGTGCCTGAGGGGCAGTGACTCAGTCGCTGTGTATTGCAGTGAACCAACAACAATTTGCTGCTGATGAGTTTGTGCCTGATGTGCATTTATGGGGCGAGCGTGAGAGGCAGTAGGCGGGCTAATTGCTGATGTGGTTGGGGATTGGGAACGTGAAACTGGATCAAACCCAGGAAGTTTCTGCTGGTAGCAAAGTCAAACACTGAAGGGACGTTTTGAATCAAAGTGGCTCAGCAGAACTTGCATCATATTCACAACCTGCTGCATGATGGGTGGAGCTGGAGGAGCAGATTGATGGTGACCCATTCTTCACTTCTGCTGCTCAGCCTGAACATTCAGGTCCAAACTGCTCCTTCACTCTTTATGATTTCAAGATTTTTCTGCTTCGTTCCCACATTTAAATGAGGACAAATGTAAGTAGTTGTTTTTAAAGGGACAGTGCTATGTATTTTCCAGACACATGGTGCCATTTTAAAGCTCAAAGGGCTAACTATGTTACTTCAGTTATACAAATGCTCTGTATATCAAACATTGCTAACAGGAGATCAATTTAAAATCTTGAAATTGGGCATCTGTCTCTTTAAAAATCTCCCGCTCTTTCTGACGCTCATCATCACAACATGGCTCCTCTACCTCAGGTGTTTGACAACATTTTTACCAGCGTTGCACTGAGGAGCAGTTACCTAACTGCTAATTGCTGCTGCCGCTAGTCTGAATGGACGGAGTGGGAGAGCTTGACTTGGAGAAAAGGTGGCCCCTGTGAAAGGGTGTATGTAGGTGCATCAAATGGTTGCCATGGTGATTAAAGGTGTCAGGATCTCAGGTTGTTTTGTACTTTGATTTGATTTCTTTCATTATTATCCAGTGTTTGTTTCTTTTAATTAGGTTCTTTGGGTCAGTCCTTTATTACTGATTGTTTATTATTCATGTGTCTGGTTATGTTTTTCTCCAATAGTTTTATTATGTCTACTTTGCTTTATTGCTAGGGTCATTTCCTAGTCCTCTGTGTGCTCTCCCTCACCCCCTGTGCCACTTTCACTCTCTCTCCCCTCACACCTGCAGTCAGTTAGCCAATCAGCTCGGCTCCATTGATCCAGTATTTAATCTCACCTCTTTCTCAGTCACTCCTTGCTGGTTCCTCCAAAACTTCCCTGGTTTCCCACATTCTCCTAATTTTTGGGGATTATTTTTCTTCAACTCTTACTTCCCGTGTTTTTGTAAGTTTGTATTTTTTTAAAAATCATTTTTAATTAAATCTTCATTCATTTGCTGACTCTGTCTCTCTGCACTTGGGTCCAAAATCAACCATCACCGTGACATGATAAGAGGATTTCTAAAGTCTGCATGAACGAATGAAACACTCCAGGTATGTTTATGACCAGGAGTGAAAGTAGTTTTAAATTCTTGGGGGAACTATGACAAAAAGTTTCTGTGCTGATAAATTTTTTTGCAAAGTGATAAAAGCTGGTAGCTCTTGAATTGCTACAAAGTAAAGCTGTATTTCCTTCAGCCCACTGGCTGCCATGTTGAACCTTGAGACGCCAGGAGACCTAAACTCTGAACATCATGGAGTCATCCCAGTTTTCCATGTCTGGCATATAACCATTCATTTTATCTTTTAAACTGGTTCTACTGATCCTGTGTCCAGACAGGGATAATCAGCAGCCCAGCATCATGACCTGTTTGTTCTGCAGATCCTGCAGCTTCATCTTCCCAACATGGCTCCTCCTCACCCTGACAGGAGGAACCTCAGAGCTCTGTGAGGTTAAAGCTCATCTTCTGGAGTTGGGATGTTTTTCCTCCAACAGGATCCAGAGGAATCACCTCAAACCAGATGTTGGACTGGATTTTATTTCATTTGTGAATGTTAGAGCCTCATTTTCAGCAGTGGAGCTTTAAGGTTGAAAAAGGTTTTAATTTTGGAGAAAATATCACCAACATCAATATTTCCATTAAATAAGAGGCAAAAATATAGTTTGATAGAAGAAAAGCCTCTCAGACTCTGAGCCTGACACCAAACTATTTTTTGATATTAGACAATTAATTTAATTTCACATAATTATGGCGGTAGAAGCCATTAGTTTGTTAAATACTTAATGAAACATATTTACCGTGTTTGATGTTTGTTGTAAGCAGCTTATTAAACCAGGTTTGGTTGGTCCTCCACCCATCAGAAATATTAATGAAAGTTTCAGTTATGAGGATGAACTATTTCAGTTGTAATATCTCATGTAGAAAACTGGAATAAACCCTAATGATGGGATGCATTACCTGTGTCAACTGTTATGTGATATATTTGATCCTAAAATGTGAATAATAATGGAAGTGAAAGCAGAGCTTCAGGTTGTGACACTCTGAGAATCTGTTGCTTGTTCCTTACATGCTATTCTAGCACAGAAGAATCTTGAAACGTATTTTCTTCTCAAGCTTTGGAAATCCTGCTGTCTCTCTGCTCTGTGTTCAGCTGCTCCTCTGTATGATAAATGACGTCTCTGCAGCTTTGGAAGCCCGGCTCCAGCAGACAGCCTGGGACCCAACAGAACACATTCCCCACCTGACGGTCCGGCGGTTGAACCGACCTCTGGCTGGTTGGGTTTTTGTACGTAAGAAGCAGAGCTCCAGAACCAAGCCCCCGGGTCAGTACCAACCTATCTGCGTTTCTAACAAATTCATGTTTTGAAGCCGCGTCTCCAGTCAGAAACTCAGCGCTGGAGCCGCCAGGGACCAGCAGCTTTACTTCCACTGATGGGTCCCACTGACAAAACATCTCTGATGACTGCCGTGACCAAATGCCCCTTTTCCACCGGCTCTACCTCAACAACCCGGCTCGGCTCGGCGTTTCCACCGGCCCAACATGGCTCGGTAGCAGGATGGCGCCTCCTGGTGGCGGGGGGGTGTAGCGCCCCGCCTCCAGCAGCTGCGTGCTGTGCTTCGTTACATGTGACCTAAGGCGAGTTGATGTTTTTCTGATACAAAAGAAGAAGAGAGAGCTGAGCTATTGTTTATAGCCTGATTGCGATTTTTCTGAGACTAAAAGAAAATGTGACAGCGGGAGGAAAGCAGGCGGCTCAGGTGAGCTAACGATGATTTTTGTGTTAAACTACTAAAACTTGTAATAGTGCCGAATATACATGAGCTGATGTCAGTCAGGGTGTTGCAAATAACTTAAAAATGTCAGAATTCATTCATCATATATTCCAATGCGTTTCAGATGTTGGTAAACTGCCGACCATCGTGGTTCTTCCTGCTCCTCTGAGTTGCAGGACGTCTCCTCAGTGTCCGTCTTCCTGCCTGCTGGTCGGTGTTCACCTTCAGGACGTCCAGAGACCTTCACCTTTCTGGAGCAGGAATCACATGAGCTCAATAAGCTGATCAAACATTTATGATTTAAAAAAAGTGTCTGGTCTTACAGAGTTGAAGTGCAGTAACAATCTGTAGTTTTTAACTTCTCAATACGTTTAATTATGATTCACCTGATGTCCAAGTTAGACTGAGAACAAATAAAGCTTTATTCCTTCTAATGGGTCTAGTTTTAATCAAACCTTCATGATTTCACATTTTGGACACTAAGAATTAAAAGTTTAAACTCAGTCTTATCACTAATTAAGGTTCCAGGTTTTGGACACATTTTCTCCCTTTCTTACACTGAAGATTCTCCAGGCAGACAGATAAACGGCGAGTGGATAGAAGGATGATCTATAAACTAGAAACTAACATGATCTGTATTTTGGGTTCTTGTTAAAATGTTTGGTTTGCTGAATAAAGTTTTCACTTTTAGATGCCTTCATTGGTAATCTACAATGTTAAGTGTCAATGACATATTTATAATATGTTATTTTCACTCTGGCTGAAGCTCCTCCCATTTTGGGAGGATTGTATTAGGACCTTGATATAAACTACAGTAAGAACAATAATGTGGGGAGTGAGCAGAAATAAAGAGACAGACACAACTTTTATTTTCTGTTTGTCTGAACTGGAGCTCTGCCACCTCAGCTGGAAGCTGCTTCCTCCTGAAGGAGATCCTGTTCTGACGGTTCTCCATCATGTCAGCCATGTTGCTCTTCTGTTCCCTGGGAAAAGTAATCAGATGTTACAGCTTATAGCACATAAATGCAGATAAATAACACAGAGTTACTAATGTGGAAGTTACATACACATAAGGAATTATTTAAAACACTATATAAAAACACTTTTTACCATCCAGACATGGAGAATTATAAATAACTGGAATAGTTATGTAAATTAAAGACAAAACCTAATTACTTATAAGTTTTAGAGCTATGCAGAGATACAGCCCTGGATAAAACACCACTATCATTTTCTTCAGGTTTATTGCTCATTCTACAATTAATAATTCATAACAATCTGATTAGAGATCTGATATCGAGCCATTTTACAATAATAGGATGTCATATAACATGTTTTATTATCTCACAACGGGGAAAGTCAGATGCAACAGCAAAGTGAGAAACAATCGGAGCACGTAGATTCACGCAGAGATAAGAGACAAACAAATGAAGGTAACATGCTACAGTTATTTATGACTAATGTGCAACTGTCTTCAGAAAATGCGCATGTTGTGTTTGAGCAATAAAAATACAGCAGCAGTGAAAATATTAGTGCAAATCTGCTGTTTTGTTAAGGCCATGAAAGGAAGAAGAGATGACATGGATGACAAAGAGACTCTGAGCTCCGAGGAGGAATTAGAGGAAACCTCCAGAGGAGCGCAGGAGTCGGAGCAGGGAGGAGGCCGGCATTAGTCCCATGGTGGGGGATCAGCGCTGTGACGCTTTGATGTTACACACACACACACTCAACCTGTTGAAAGATACGACCTGTGGATTCTAAAGCAGCAGGTTGAGAGACACAAACAGGAAGTGAGCGTCAGCAGCACCTGTCACCGGGTTTCTTACCTGCAGCAAGCTGATCTCTGATCCTGGCTGAAGATCAGGATAGAAACCCTGCAGGTTTCCAACAGTTAGGGTGATAAAACATGCTGCAGCTTGTTCCTTTAGGTAATGATTGTCTGTATTCAGACACATCACTGAAGAATTCAAACATCTCTGGTGTCGGAAGATGCCAGGAAAAACCTCTAGGCAAACTGAACAAGATCTGGATTTAAATTAGTCTATTAAAATCAAAGTCTGGTGAAACCAGCTCAGTGGGCTCTGGCAGAGATTTCTGTGGAACATAATCTCAAGTTATTCACAGACTATCAGCCGATTCATGGATTTTTATTGTAGCACACATTTAAAATGAGAGGCGCATTGCTAGTTGCCAATATTGGCTGGTGTCCTGATTTGTAGGCACTGAGATGGAATGAATACCCCGCCGATGGCGGAGGCCACGACCCCCCAGCCGGGTGCGGCAGACAGCAGCCAAAGAAACGGACTCCTTGAGAGCGGCCAGAGGATCCGGTGGGCCGGCCAGAGGATCCGGTGGGCCGGCCAGAGGATCCGGTGGGTCGGCCAGAGGATCCGGTGAACCTGCCAGAGGATCCGGTGGGCCGGCCAGAGGATCCGGTGAACCTGCCAGAGGATCCGGTGGGCCGGCCAGAGGATCCGGTGGGTCGGCCAGAGGATCCGGTGGGCCGGCCAGAGGATCCGGTGGGCCGGCCAGAGGATCCGGTGGGTCGGCCAGAGGATCCGGTGAACCTGCCAGAGGATCCGGTGGGCCGGCCAGAGGATCCGGTGGGCCGGCCAGAGGATCCGGTGGGCCGGCCAGAGGATCCGGTGGGTCGGCCAGAGGATCCGGTGGGCCGGCCAGAGGATCCGGTGGGCCGGCCAGAGGATCCGGTGGGTCGGCCAGAGGATCCGGTGAACCTGCCAGAGGATCCGGTGGGTCGGCTGATGGCTCAGGGACATTTGCTGCGGGCTCAGTTTCAGGGAAACCGGCTGGAGGTTTAGACTCGGAATAGTCACTGGGGAACTCGGAAAACAGTCGTGGATCTGGGTCCGGCCGCAGGAGAGCTCAGGGAAGCTGTAGATCTGGGAGTTCATGTTATACGATGAGCCAGAAGAAAACTTTCAAATACAATCATGTAGTTTCAGGTTGGGTCACATTTAGGATCAAAAGCAGCTTTAGATGGATGTCGACTTGTTTCTGTCAGGTGAGTAGCGAGTTGTGCTATTTTAAGTAATTAGTCTATGATAACGATGCTATCGCTAACAACGAGCTAACCATGTTATTTTATGAGCTTGAATCTCCTGGTAAATAATTTATTTAGCTTCTGTAAACCCAAATTCATGCTGGATTTGTACGTTAATGTTGAGTCGCTGCTGGATTCAGGTCCAATGTAGGTCAACGATTGGCTCCGATCTACAGAAACCCTGAGTTCGTGTCTGTTTGTGTCTGGACACGAAGCATGTGGGGAAACAGTTATAGCTCACTGTCTGTATGGCTGGTAGGTTACCGTATTTCCTGCACTATAAGGTGCACCTAAAAACCTTCAGTGCCCCTTATATGGACCGATATTGAGCCACAACAGGTCTAGCATCTACAGTAAGCAGCCCCCGACTTCATTTTCGCCCGTAGAAGAAGCGCGCGGTGCATGCTGGGATAGTTGTCAGAACGCTGGTTTGCTAATAAAGTCTGACTGACCTATCTACCTACCGACCGTCTACAATCAGGTCGTCTGCAGGTCGTTTAGCACCACGTTCTCCACCAACATGCTGTGGGCGAACGGAGAAGGGAGACCATCGTCCGGCCCGGCCCAGGAAGGCTCTCCTCACCGACCGGAGTCGGACTGTTTGGTTGACATTCCCTTTAGTGCAGCTCCATCTAGTGGGTGCATAATGTAACTCCAGCCTCTACTGTAGCGTCTATTCTATGCGCCATATAATGTGGTGCGCCTTACAGTGCAGAAAATACGGTATATTTAATTTATTCAGCTTTTTTTCTTAGCATTAAAGTCCCACTGAATAAACATTATATTTTCTGTCTGTGACTCGGCACTGAGCTAGCTGCTAACAACATTAGCGCTCTGAGAACAACCATGCTAGGGCATAAAAATAATATATCTGACCTTACATATGAATGCTTGTCTTTCTAAGTAACTGTCCAATAAAACATCTGAAAATACAATTTAAACGATGCGATCGTCACCTGTTAGAAAATGGTGCTGCAAACTCTGGCACTTAGTTTCTGCACCTCCTGTTTTTAGCTGTAGATTCACTTTTCTCCTCTTTTTTCAGTAAGTTTTTTAAAATTAACTCCCTTGTGACCAACTACCTTCAAAACACGAACATAATGTTTGTCTTTCTCTCTATTAGAACGGTTGGAACAACCGTACAGGACTCAGACTTTAGACATTTTGATGCTGGATCAGCAGAAACAAACGAACTGCATTTACTTCCTGCCCTCCATCTGCACTGGGTGAATTCGATGCTACGTCATCTAAACACAGCTTTATAAAATCCCTAGTCTCCACAGCTGGTGTTTGTCAAGCAGCCAATCCAGGAGCTGCATTTATTTCCCTTAATGCTGATTGGCTTAACTCCCAGGAACGGATATAAGTTAGACTGTATTAGTTTCTGTAATAATGCTAAGGCAGATCCATTGTTAATATTAATGCATTTTAATGCATATGAATTCTTATTAAGGTATATTAAGGATTATTTGGACTGAAGAAACTTAATAAACTAGAGTGACAGAATAGAGAACATGAGGCAGATTTAACTAATCTGTCCTTAAATATTGAAACTTAACTCCATTTCATTCCAGTTTATAGACATATTTCATTCAGAATGATGAAGCCAGACCTTTAAATTCAGATTTTACTCTTCATGTTATTTCTGTCAACACTTCTTCCTTTTAGGAACCCTTCCCTGGAGCTTTTCTTCTTCAGGCTTCGTCTCTCTTTTCCTTCATGTCGTTATTGGACAAAAGTCACCTTGATGTGTGTGTGTGTGTGTGTGTGTGTGTGTGTGTTAGACAGCGCTTCTTCACCTAAAACACTGTTATCGGACTTGTGACAGCTCTAATTCTCTCTCTATCAGTCGGACACACATGCAGACCTACTGACAGTTAGCTGAGGACAATCCATCGCTGTCTGTTCCTATCAGGCCTCCGTCTGTGATTGGCCGGCTGCGCTCTGTGCTCATGTAATGCATTGTTGCAACGTGCTGCATTTTCCTCAGAGATTTAAAATGTGTTCTCTAAAAGCTGATTGGAATATAAAATAGCAGAGTCAGCAAATCATTACCTGCATATGTGTGTACCTGTGTATATATGTGTGTATATGTGTATATATGGATGGATGGATGGATGGATGGATGGATGGATGGATGGATGGATGGATGGATGGATGGATGGATGACGGAGGTTTCCTGTCTGTCAGCAGAACGTTTGGGTCTGAAGCCAGAAAACCAATATATGACCAATATGATCTTAATTAATTGCAGGTTAATATCTGCACAATCAGCTTGTTGGGGTTTTTGAAGTTTTTTTTGGTCTAGTTGTTTATTTCACAGCAGATTGACAGAAGCTGAACTATGAGTCACATTCGAGGAACCCCAAGGTTCAACCCTAGAATCCCTCTGATTTAATATCTTTATAGAAGGGAAATGAGATTAGTTGCCATGACTACCAGGTGGTACGTAGCGCTACATTATGACGTGTGACACACACATCCCGAGTGTCAGGATGTGTGTGTACGAGGCAGTGGTGGAGAAAGAACTCAGAAAATGTACTTAAGTAAAAGTCAAAGTACCACATTAACGTTTTACTAAAGTAAAAGTAAAAAGTATTGGCTTTTAAAAATACTTAAGTATTAAAAGTAAAAGTACTTGCTGAATAATACCTAATCGCTAATATCATTAAGTGAACTGATCGTATTTAATTTTAATACATCAGAAATGTCCCATTTTAATGAACAATGCCACAGATAAACCATGTTTTATTGTGTTTACTCTGTAACATGGTTTAGACTTAGACATGTGATTCTATGCATCATAATTTCAGGGATGGAAACATCTGGTCTCCTGTCCTAACATAGCATGAACTTCTTTTTTTTTTTTTTTTTTTTGCCACTAGTGGCTTTTATTTTGAAAGAAATCCAACTGGCAGGGGAGGACATGGAAGTCCCATCAACCTTAGTAAAGATCCGTCCAGAAGAATCGGATCGTTCCTGAATGTCATATCAATGCAGACTTTGGTCACAGCGTTGTCCCATATAGGCGACACCTCAGTCAACACACAATGGCATGAGTGACAACTTTTTTTCATCCAGATGCAACATGTGTCTCTGTACAGCTAGCTTTGCTAGCATCACGTCCACAGATCTTACCTTTCTTTAAGCTTTCCTTCCCAGTGACGCTAAAAGTTGGACAAAGTCCGTCTGTGAAAGCGAAGCGCTGCTGGTTTTACATGTCGCCATATCTTATGATTTATGCAGCGCTATTATATTACTGACAATTAGAAAGACATCTTCTCCCGCTCAGAGGAAACCACTGCGCATGTCTGGAGCTCCGCGTGCGAGTAAAGGTGGAGGCGATGGGTGACAACAGGCACTAAGTCACGTTATTGCTTGGATTTTACGGCGCCACCTTAAAACCCTGAACTTCACATTTTAACGGAAAAAAGAGCAACGCGACTTGGATGTAACGAGTAACGCGACACTTTTGTAGAAATGTAGTGAAGTAGAAAGTACAGATACTTACTGTAAAATGTAGTGGAGTAAAAGTAGAAAGTATCTATTATTAAATCTACTTAAGTAAAGTACAGATACATGAAAAATGTACTTAAGTACAGTAACGAAGTACTTGTACTTCGTTTCTTCCCACCACTGGTAGGAGGACGAACCAAAACACAGACAGGAGTTGGGAGTGTGGATCATTTTGATAATAAAACATTGAGAAAACAAAACTCCCAAAGGTTGATGGAGCTAGAACACAAACCAAAAACGCTGGAGAAAGAAACTGGATGGACAAAGTAGGAAGGAGGAGTGACTGAAAATGAGAGGCTTAGATAGTGGGAGGGTGAATCCTGAACAGGAGATCTGGCTGATCAGGTAACGGTTGTCATGATTGAATGAATTATGTTTATGTCCACTAGGTGGCGAGCATGAGTTCATGTGAATGTATAAATGTAAAGAACAGAACAATAGAAGTAGAGAGTCTTAGGTGACACACCTGTGAACAAACTGGGTGAGCAGAGCTTTGGAAAGATGCTTCAATAAAAGTGTCTGAGCACTACACCACGTTTGGTTCTTATCAAGCACGAATACAACATGGTGTCAGGAGTCAACTAAGAGCCGACCATGGAGCTGAAACCACCGGAGAGCTTGAAGCTGACGGGAAACGTTGATGAGAATTGGCGTGCTTTCAAACAACGCTTTCAACTGCATGTCGCCGCAATGGGATTGGAGACAAAGCCGGAGCCAAGAAAGGTAGCGATGCTGCTGACCATAGCGGGAGCGCAGGCTTTGGAAGTCTACAACACATTTGTGTTTGATGAAGCAGAAGACAAAGACAAGTTGGATGCTGTGCTGAGTAAATTTGATGCTCACTGTTCACCCAAGAAGAATGAATGCTATGAGAGATACGTGTTTCGTTCCCGAATGCAGACCCAGCAGGAACCCTTCGATAACTTTCTAACAGATTTGAAAGTAAAAGCTCAGTCATGCAATTTTGGCCTGCTGAAGGACTCGATGGTCAGAGATCAGATCGTCTTTGGAGTACGTGATGGGAAGCTCAGAGAGAGACTGCTGAGAGAGGTGGAACTGACCCTGGGAACGGCTGTAAAGATGTGCCTGGCAAGCGAACTGTCGCTACAGCAAGTGAGGACATTTTCTGAACTTTCAACAGGAACTACTTCACAGTTCAGTGACGGAGCAGTGGGAGCGGTGTCCTGCCTGAAGAAACGCCATGCTCAGACGAGGCAGCTGCAAGAGGAAGCCATTATCAGCTGTAAGCGCTGTGGCTCATGGCACAAAGTGAGACAATGTCCTGCTTATGGTAAGCAGTGTTTGAATTGCCGTGGAAAGAATCATTTTGCAAAACAATGCTTTATGAAGAGGAAAGAAGAGGAATTGTGTAAACTTAGTAGATGAAACTGACTTAAGTGACACATTATTTATTGGTGTTGTGAATTGTGAAAATGAGTCAGAAAAAGTGCAGTGTGTTGACAGAGAGGATAAATGGATAATTCCTTTGTTGATCAATGGAACTACAATTAAGTTCAGATTGGACACAGGTGCTAAGGCTAATCTCATAAGCATGTCTGATATTAAAAAAATGCAAGTGAAACCTCACATAAAAGAAGTTAAGTCGGGCCTAAGAGATATAATGGACAATCAATTGAGCGCATTGGCACATGTGAGCTGAATGTGACAGTTAAAGGAACAAAACATCTTTTGTTCTTCTCGGTTGTAAAAGAGGATCGTGAGTCACTTTTAGGTGATGAATCCTGTGAAAAACTTGGACTGGTGAAAAGAGGCTATCACATAAACACCGAATTGACTGAACCTAATAACCTTGTTGATGCCATGATTCAAGAATATGAGGATGTTTTTCAAGGATTAGGTGCTGTACCCTGCACATACAAGATCCAGCTGAGAGAGGGCGCTCAGCCTGTTGTGCATGCTGCACGTCGTATTCCAGTACCACTGCGAGAGGGGTTGAAAAATGAGTTGGTCAGAATGACCAGGTTGGGAGTCATTCAGAAAGTGGAAGAGCCCACTGATTGGGTTAATTCCATAGTGATTACCAAGAAAAAGAATGGAGAATTAAGAGTATGCATGGATCCAAAAGATCTGAATGAGAACATTATCAAATACCCACTCGAGAGGAAATAATCAGTGAGATGGCTGGTGCAAGTTATTTTACCAAGTTGGATGCAGCACAAGGGTTTTGGCAAGTAAAGTTAGATGAAAGCAGTACCAAGTATTGTACTTTTAACACACCTTTTGGAAGATACTGTTTTCTAAGACTTCCTTTCGGAATAAAATCGGCACCAGAAATATTCCATAGAGCGATGGAGCAGATCATCGAAGGCTTGGAGGGAGTGAGAGTCTACATTGATGACATCATCATCTGGGGATCAACAGCTCAAGAACACAATAACAGATTGAGACGCGTCATGGAGCGCATACGGAAAAGTGGACTGAAGCTCAATAAAAATAAATGAGTTTAGTGTCAAAGAAGTTCTGTTTCTCGGAGACAAACTGTCTGCCCAAGGTGTTCAACCAGATGAAGGTAAAATAAAAGCCATCTTGAAGATGCCACAGCCTGTCGACAAAACAGGTGTTTTGCGCATCATGGGCATGATCAATTTTATAGGAAAATTCATTCCCAATCTGAGTGCAAAGATGACAAACATTCGCAGACTCTTGTACAATGATGGTCAATTCCAGTGGACAGAAGTTCATGAACAAGAGTGGAAGGAACTGAAAAAATATTTGACTACAGAACCAGTACTTACCTTTTACGATCCATCTAAGAAAATTAAACTGTCTACAGATGCCTCAAAAGATGGACTTGGAGCAGTTCTTCTTCAAGCTGAAGATGAACAATGGAAGCCTGTGGCTTATGCGTCCAGAGCCATGACCAAAGCTGAATGCAGATATGCTCAAATAGAAAAAGAGTGCTTGGGGCTGGCTTATGGACTAGAACGGTTTCATAACTATGTGTATGGTCTACCATCTTTTGTAGCTGAAACAGATCACCGACCCTTGGTTGCCATCATAAAAAAGCATCTGAATGAGATGTCACCAAGGATTCAGAGGCTTATGATGAAGCTGCAAAGGTATGATCTTACACTGATTTATACTCCAGGAAAACATCTGATTTTTGCTGATGCTCTGTCTAGAGCTCCTATAGACAATGATGTGAGTTCAACTGAAGAGAATATTCAGCGTCATGTGAACATGGTGTCCACTGTGTTGCCTGTGTCAGATAGCAAGTTGAAGCAAATAGTTGAGGCAACAGCTAAAGACACAGAGTTACAGTTGGTCATGCAGAATTTGGATGAAGGCTGGCCAATAGGCTCATGTTCACAGTTTTTCAAAGTTAAAGCTGATCTAAGTGTTGTGAATGGACTGTTACTGAAAAACAACAGAATTGTGATTCCACAAGTATTAAGACAGGATATTCTACAACGGATACATGAGGGTCACCTAGGCATTGAAAAATGTAAAAGAAGAGCTAGAGAATCTGTTTCCTGGCCTGGATTGAATAAGGACATTGAGACCCTAATCAGTAAATGTGAAACATGTCAGACATTTAGAAATAAACAGAGTAAAGAACCTATGATAATGACTGACATTCCAACATCATCATGGCTGAAAGTAGGACTGGATTTGTTTAATTTTAAAGGAAAAACTATTTAGTAATCATTGATTACTTTTCAAACTATCCTGAAATGGCTCTATTAGCTAATATGTCATCAAACTGTGTCATAACACATGCTAAATCAATCTTTGCAAGACACGGCATTCCACATATTGTGGTTAGTGACAATGGACCATGTTTTAGTAGCAGAGAATGGCAAGAGTTTACAGAACATTATGGTTTTAAACATGTAACATCAAGTCCACATTACGCACAGTCGAATGGAAAAGCTGAGAAAGGAGTTCATATTCTTAAGCAACTTCTGAAGAAAGCTGCAGATAGTAACTCTGACCCATATTTAGCTTTATTAAGCTACAGATCTTCACCTTTGCAATGTGGATTTTCACCTGCTGAACTCTTGATGAATCGAAAGATTCGTACAACTTTGCCAAGTTATGATAGTAATGAACAAAGTGCAAAGAAATCATCAAAGTTGGAGTACAAGTTACGAAAGCAGAAAGTAAAACAAAAGTCATATTATGACAGATCAACTAAGATTCTACCTCCACTGTCATACAAGGATCCTGTCAGGATGATGAGGGATGGAATACTAAAGCAACTATTCTGCAGGAAGTAGCTCCACGTTCATTTGAAGTAAAAACTGAAGATGGACAAGTTCTGAGACGAAATCGGCGCAGTTTGTTAAAAACTCCATTAGAGCCTGTTGAGTCAAGTGAAGTTTCTAAGGACTCCCAGAGTATTCTTACGACTGAAACACCCTGTGACAACCTACCTGTGTTAAGATCTACCAGAGTGGTGAAAAAACCTGACAGACTGAACTTGTGAAAAAAAAAACACGAAAAGGAAAAAAAAAAAAGTATAGCTATGTGGTAACTGTCTCATGCAATGTATGTTGTTCTTTGATAGGATTCTTTTTGTAACAATCTTACTTTAAAGAAAGGAGGTTGTCATGATTGAATAAATTATGTTTATGTCCACTAGGTGGCGAGCATGAGTTCATGTGAATGTATAAATGTAAAGAACAGAACAATAGAGGTAGAGAGTCTTAGGTGACACACCTGTGAACAAACTGGGTGAGCAGAGCTTTTATTGAAGTGCTCAGACACTTCAATAAAAGTGTCTGAGCACTTCACCACGTCTGGTTCTTATCAAGCATGAACATAACAGGTGTGAGGAGAGAGAGAAGGTGGCACAGGGGGCGAGGGAGAGCACACAGGGGAACCGGAAATAAATGTAACACTGAAGAACAACTGGACTAAAGAAACTTAATGAAACTAGAGTGACAAAGAATAACTATAAGAAATAAACATAATAGAATCACTAAGGAAGAACTGAAGTGGAAACAATGCAGAACAAACAAAGGAACACCAAAAATGACAAAATGTAAAAATAAGCAAACGCAGCGACCAGCCCGAAACCAGATGGCTTCATGTGGCTTCAGAGCCACATGAAGCCGGTTCCTCAGTGGACCTTCCAGCAGCTGCAGGACATTCAGGACCAGAGGACGAAAGTCTGAGACCAGAGAAACTCATCCAGGATTTAGTGGCTCTGATTCCTGCAGCAGGTCAGACTGACGACCAGAAGCTGCAGCTGAAGATCTGACTAGAACCAGGAGGGTAGAGACACCACCTGGTTCTACACCACCTGGTTCTACACCACCTGGTTCTATACCACCTGGTTCTACACCACCCGGTTCTACACCACCCGGTTCTACACCACCTGGTTCTACCACCTGGTTCTACACCACCTGGTTCTATACCACCTGGTTCTATACCACCCGGTTCTACACCACCTGGTTCTATACCACCTGGTTCTACACCACCTGGTTCTATACCACCTGGTTCTATACCACCCGGTTCTAAACCACCCGGATCTACACCACCCGGTTCTACATCACCAGGTTCTACACCACCTAGTTCCACATCCCGGTTCTACACCACCTAGTTCTACACCACCCGGTTCTACACCACCCGGTTCTACACCACCCAGTTCTACACCACCTAGTTCTACACCACCTGGTTCTACACCACTCGGTTCTAAACCACCCGGATCTACACCACCCGGTTCTACATCACCAGGTTCTACACCACCTAGTTCCACATCCCGGTTCTACACCACCTAGTTCTACACCACCCGGTTCTACACCACCCGGTTCTACACCACCCGGTTCTACACCACCTAGTTCTACACCACCTGGTTCTACACCACTCGGTTCTACACCACCTAGTTCTACACCACCCGGTTCTACACCACCCGGTTCTACACCACCTAGTTCTACACCACCTGGTTCTACACCACTCGGTTCTACACCACCTAGTTCTACACCACCTGGCTCTATACCACCCGGTTCTACACCACCTGGTTCTACACCACTCGGTTCTACACCACCTAGTTCTACACCACCCGGTTCTACACCACTCGGTTCTACACCACCTAGTTCTACACCACCCGGTTCTACACCACGTGGTTCTACACCACCTAGTTCTACACCACCTAGTTCTACACCACCTGGTTCTACACCACCTGGTTCTATACCACCTGGTTCTATACCACCCGGTTCTAAACCACCCGGATCTACACCACCCGGTTCTACATCACCAGGTTCTACACCACCTAGTTCCACATCCCGGTTCTACACCACCTAGTTCTACACCACCCGGTTCTACACCACCTAGTTCTACACCACCTGGTTCTACACCACTCGGTTCTACACCACCTAGTTCTACACCACCCGGTTCTACACCACCCGGTTCTACACCACCTGGTTCTACACCACTCGGTTCTACACCACTCGGTTCTACACCACCTAGTTCTACACCACCTGGTTCTATACCACCCGGTTCTACACCACCTAGTTCTACACCACCCGGTTCTACACCACTCGGTTCTACACCACCTAGTTCTACACCACCCGGTTCTACACCACGTGGTTCTACACCACCTAGTTCTACACCACCTAGTTCTACACCACCTGGTTCTACACCACCTGGTTCTATACCACCTGGTTCTATACCACCCGGTTCTAAACCACCCGGATCTACACCACCCGGTTCTACATCACCAGGTTCTACACCACCTAGTTCCACATCCCGGTTCTACACCACCTAGTTCTACACCACCCGGTTCTACACCACCCGGTTCTACACCACCTAGTTCTACACCACCTGGTTCTACACCACTCGGTTCTACACCACCTAGTTCTACACCACCCGGTTCTACACCACCCGGTTCTACACCACCTAGTTCTACACCACCTGGTTCTACACCACTCGGTTCTACACCACCTAGTTCTACACCACCTGGTTCTATACCACCCGGTTCTACACCACCTGGTTCTACACCACTCGGTTCTACACCACCTAGTTCTACACCACCCGGTTCTACACCACTCGGTTCTACACCACCTAGTTCTACACCACCCGGTTCTACACCACGTGGTTCTACACCACCTAGTTCTACACCACCTGGTTCTACACCACCTGGTTCTACACCACCCGGTTCTACACCACCCGGTTCTACACCACCTGGTTCTACACCACCTGGTTCTACACCACCTGGTTCTATACCACCCGGTTCTACACCACCCGGTTCTACACCACTCGGTTCTACACCACCTAGTTCTACACCACCTGGTTCTACACCACCTGGTTCTATACCACCCGGTTCTACACCACCCGGTTCTACACCACCCGGTTCTACACCACCTGGTTCTACACCACCCGGTTCTACATTCCTTCACTTAGAGACTTTAATCTGCTGCTAGTTTATAAATCACTGAACGGATTAAAGACCTGCTGCTGGATCAACCTGCTGGTTCTGGTTCGGTATCAGAACCAGAACCAAACATGGAGAAGCAGCTTTCAGCTTCTATGCACCACAGATCTGGAACAAACTTCCAGAAAACTGAAAAACAGCAGAAACCCTGAGTTCCTTTAAACCCAGACTGAAACCAGCTGGTCAGAGCTGATTTGATTATTAGTAACTGGAACACTGATCAATATATTTGATGAATATTGATGATTCTAACTGTGGTTCTTGACTAAATGTAATTTCTGTTATTGTTTTTCATAACTGTTAATTATATGACGAGTTGATGATGTTTTTGTAAAGTAAAGCACTTTGATTGATCGATCGATCGATCGATGGAGGGGAAGGCATGCGGCTGTTTCTCCGTGGTTCAGTGAAGAAACTTCCTGCTGGAAGATAAAATTCCTTCATTGGTTTCCAAAACTCCCACGGCTGTCGTCTGATGATCTGGAGGTTTTATTGATTCTTTGATATTTGCTGTTGTGTCTTTGTGTGGAGACGACAGAAATCAGTGACAGATGAGATATTGATGAATTATAAATGACTCCAGTAAAAGGAATATTTATGTCTTCAGACTAAAGCTGCTCTTTTATCTCAGGGAAGAAAAACGAGTAAAACCACGAAGCTGTCGCTCTGCTGACGGGTTTCTCCCAGCTGCTTCATGCCCGCTTACAATAACACACCGATGAATTGTTCCTCTGCAGTTTGCCCACCTCTCTTCTTACTGGTTTTAGTGGGAAGCCGCTCACCGCTCCAACACCGAGCCGAGATGCTGACAGAGTTCCAGTTGCTTTCTCCACTGTTAGCACGATGACCAAGTGTTAACAGAAAAGGTTCTGGGCTCAAATCCCCACAGAACCAAGCAGAGCCGGGTGAGAACCAGAGAGGAGAACCATACGGTTCTCCTTCCTCAGTAGAACTCCCTGTGGTCCGATCATTTGGCGATGGTGACCCCTGACCTGGGAAGCTCCTGGCATCAGAACTCTGGACCTGCAGTGGGCTCAGCTGCAAAGGATGTTGGGTTAGAAACCTTCGTAGGGTCAGCAAGAGGAGGCGACCCCATGACCTTTCTAAGGGTTGAGACATCGGAACCTCTTGGGTTGTTTTCTCATTTCAGAAATTTTAATGTCATTACTTGAAAAAAGAACGATCCAACCCAAAAAAGACAGAAAACCTAGAAGAGCCGGAACCTGAGCTGATGTGTTGGAGCTGAACTCTTCCTCACGATGTTCTTTTAGTTTTCATTCCCATTAAACTGGGTCGGCTTCATCAGCGTTAACCGCTGACCCACCAGGCTGCAAATGAAACGATTCTCATTACTCTGTAATGTGAACAATTGAATTAATGTGGAAGTGCTTCGGCCTCCGTCTGACCTTTTCTGTCTCACACAACAACAGGAACATTAGCTGCAGCTTCTAGAATATTCTGTTTCCACTGATACTCTCCTGTATAATTTACTAACCTCATTATGCAAATGCTGCAGAGCTCCGTTTATTTCAACATTCTTAAGTAACATTTCCAATAAGTAATTACTCTGAGATTTTCAGCTGATTTATAAATGACTTAAATGTTTATGGTCTCTGCAGTTCCGGACAGAAACTGTGCAAAACAACTCTCCTATTTGCATATTTCTCCGACTCATCCTCTGCATACAAACTGATGTAGAAACACTAATTATGTTTTGGCACTAATCCCCTGGAGCTGTAGCTACTATCCACATGTGCAGCCACCAATTATGCTGAAGTTGCTGCTGCAGAGCGAAGCCACAGGCTGACTGAGGCGCTTTGGGGTGGAGCATCGGGAAGCTCGCTAGATCTATGGCTATAGATCTATAGACTATAGATCAGCCTCACAGACTGAAGAAAACAAGGTGTCTGCTGAGTTTGTCTGGACTCATGTTGGCCATGAGTTCAGATAATATTATATCATGACTTCAATACCAGATATGCAATTTTTCATCTCAATCCACTCCTTTTTTAAGTAAATATGTAATATTTCATATGAATCACATGTTGCTTTAAAGAATACTGAAAAGCTGAAGAGTCCAAATCAAACACATGAACACATGTAAATATTCTTTGCAGTGAAAAAACCATAGACTGTAATTCTAATAACTCCATTTAATAACACTGAAATGATTCATCTGCAGTGGCCTGAACGTTTATGATCTGAGTCCAGTTAAAGGTGATGCCTCTCATTTCTACCTAATGTCTTCAGAAGTTAGGATGGGGTTGATAACTGCTGGGACTCCAGCATGGCTGTCCACATCAGTCTCACTTGTTAGGTTTAATCTTCTCCACATAATTTGTCCAAAGTGTCTGAATGACTGAAAAGCTTCGGCCTGAATGGGTTTATCTGCTCACCACCCAGGCAGGACGAAGCTTTGGGACATTCAGGCTGTCTTATCTCTGGGTCCTCTTGTCTCTGTTGGCCTCGCCGCTGCTGCAATAAAACCAGAACAATCCGGGTTTCCCTCAGGATCCTGAGCAGGATCTGTTGACTGACTGTCTGGAATCAGGCTGAAGTTGGCTTCGGCAACTCAGGATCCCAAGCAGGTCCCGATCAGATCCCGAGGAGATCCTGATCAGATCCGATCAGATCCCGAGGAGGATCTTAGCCACTTCCCAATCAGAAGATGCAACCAGAAGCCAACTTCAGCCTGGTCCCAGCTGAAGCCAACTTCTGCCTGGTCCCAGCTGAAGTTGGCTTCAGCCTGGTCCCAGCCAGTCAGTCAGGATCGCCGCCACAGCTAGAGGATCAGACTGATGTTTCCTTCTGTTTAGGATCCTGCATAGCGTGCGCGTGTTACTAATAGTTTATCTCCATGTTTAGATCGAGCATGAAACCAACTCCTGCTAGCCACTGTGCTAGCCTTGTTATGCCTGCAGGAAAAGCACACTACCGCCACCTCCTGGACATGAAACTATCACGTTTAAACAAGATAACACTCGAAATGTTTTTTCCTCTATGATAGCAATATGCTTCAGAAATTAAGCAGTAAGTCAGATTTATTTGTTACCAGAGAAATCCCAGCAGCATTAGTTTGGATTCCAGCTGATGTGGAAGTGGAGGGGAAAAATGGACTTCCAATGCTTGATGCAAAATTATTAATAATTTATGATTGAAGCATTTGAAAGGAACATTGGAAAATAACAGATACTGAGGATATTTGTCCAGAAAGGTTAGCAGGACATGTGAAGGACGAGTCTGAGTGAATCAGTCAGGTCTGAACCAAACACTTAAAGTTCTCAGAAAGCATTCAGCTCTGTGATCTCTGCAACCTGCACAGACGTTTCCATGGAGTGCATCACATCTGAAGCAGAAAACATGTGAAAGACAGACTGCACTGTCAGAACACTAACATGTTCTCCAGCTTCCTCATCACTGTTAAATAATGAATACACAATGTAAAACCTTTTGGAGTTAATACATTTAAAATAAAAGCTAAATTCATTTGATGTCTGGAGAAAACAAATCTATTAGAAAGAATCTGGTTGTTTGTCTTTGCTGGGTTGATTCAGCTTCTTTCTCTCCATGATATTCAACAGAAGTTTTTTTCAGAAATATAAATAGGACATTTTGTCCAGCTAGACATTTTTCCTGGTTTAAAAGATGTTGGTGATGCTAAAAGCATCTGAATTTGCCTGTGTGTCGGTATCTTTGATTAAAAGTTAAATTAGCAATAAGACCAGACACTAACCACCAGGCCTGATTTGATCCACAACTTTCCCCTTTTGGAAATGTGCTGAGCCTCTCAGGGCCAAGTGTTAATAGAAATATCAACCTTCTGATGCGGCGCATGAACAAAGTTTCAAAGGCAATAAGGAACAAGGACGAAGCCCTCAAGTAGTCAGAGAGGAAAATCAATGTTTGAGAAGCACTGCAGGCTGAGCAGCGGATCGGAAACCAGGAAGGAAACAGTGTGCAGCGCAGCAGAGACTGTTTGCTTCAAACACGACCTGCTCTGCTGCAAACACTAAAAATGGAACCAAATCAATTTATGATCACCAGTCACAACAAGTATGGTGGAGTTTCAGAGCGCCAGCCCCACCCTCACCTAAAACAACATCAGCACAAACCAAAGGATGACAAGCAATTAGAGTCGTCTTTGTTTGCCCAATCAGGTCTTAATTAGCATGAAATATGATGACTGGATAAAGACCAGAGATGGGTCCACATGAGAAATGCTTCAGTGGAGAAAATGTTGAGCAGCGATCAGAGCAGCTGATAACCTGCTTATGTTGGGGTTTCATCTGTGTCTTTATGTTGATTATTTCTCATTTTCTTCAGCGTTTCTCCCAGTTGTTCCCTTCATTACTCCGTGTGCCTGTGATCTGATCTCACTGTTCTCTGCTGGATTATTGCTGGTATTAATGTGTGTCTGCCTCCATCCTGTTGCTCTTTGGGTCCACTTCAATGCCACCAAATCATGGCAACTGACTTCTGACCCAGACGATGCAGCTGCCATGTTGTCTCCGCATGCGGCTGTAGAGATGCGAAAACAAGTAATGAAAACACTGAGCATAACAGGAACCATACATTATTTTTGTTTTTCTGTCCTTTTCTTGTAATACGTTTTTTAGTGTTACTTCAGTTATTCGGTGCAATTACACATAGAACCGCTAGGAGGCGCCTGTCTCACTGATGGCATATAGACGTTTGGGCACACAGGTGAAGAAGAAACTTTCCTGTTAGATGTTGATGGTAGCTCATCGTGTGTCTCATCTTCTTTGTATCACAGGTCAGTAAAATGTATTCTGACGAGTAAATATTAGTTTCCGTTAAGAGTTGAAGAGATTATTGAATTAAGAGTCAACTAATGAGTCATTTATGCTGTTTGTGATTAGTGTGTAGAAAACGGGACATATTTCTGGAGGCTAATTGATACTAATGCTAGCAGAGCTAGCTGAGAAACAGGAGAAGAATTCCAGAATTCACTTTGAATTTATTGTATTTTGCACTTTTGGAACAGTTCTCACACGAAATACATTATTTTGGTGTCATTTCTTTATGGGTTACTGCAAAAACCAGAGAAACAATTTTGTTATGAGATCTGGTGTGTAAGTAATGGCTGCCTGTGTGAAGCTTAGCAAAGAGACACAACATTAAAGGGGCATGACACCTTTTCCAGTTTTGTAGTTACTTTTTGTGTAAGAGATAAAATACGGTCATTGTTTTAAAACAGAGGATACAGTTAGACCAGTGGTTCTTAACCTTTTTTCAGGTACCTGAATGTGCATTCACTGAACCCTTCTGTAGTGATAAATAAAATATGATTTTTTTCCCCCGAATTCAAGACATTGGGGTGACCCAACTATAGTCTAGTTGGGTCACCCCAAGATCACTAAGTCTTCTTAAAAGGTGGAGTCTCTGAGAACAGTTCTTCAAAATATAGTCAGTGTTTTCAGCAAAGTTGAGCTGAGTGTCCAGGAACGAACCAAGGTATTTAAAATCTGCCACAGTTTCAACAGGTTGGCCATCGAGAGAAACTGGAACCACTTTGAGGTTTCGTTTAGATCATTTAATTAGCTCTACATTCTTAAGAGAATGAAAAATTAATAATAAATAATAAAGACTTTGCAGTATTCTGATTTAGTAATGTAATTATATTAGTTGTGTTACCACCCCTTCGCCACTAGAGGCAGTAGCAACCCCGAAAAGATGCGACTAAGGAGCAGATTAAGTACACCGAAAGCTACAGAATTTGGTAAAAACGGTGAGTTTTGTTGAAGTAATTTTTTTTTTTTTATTAAATGATAACAAACAGTATACAAAGACTCGTAGAGGTACAAAGAACATTGCAGCCTAGTTACATAAAAGAATAAACAAGGCGTGGGGCTAAAAAATAAAGATAATGACATTAAGGCAAAAGAAATAAAAGGCAAGAGAAATTAAAACAAAAGAAGAGCAGAGATACTTGCGGTTACTTTTTTTTGCATAAACAGACTTCAAAAGTTTCAATGAGGTGAAATACAATTTAAATTGATTGAGAAAGAAAACAAAACAAGGGGTAGAACCTCTCCATTTACAGCAGTGTATATGATATTTAACAAGCAAAAAAACAATATTGACCATATCAGATATTTTACTATCAAGACCATCAACATAGTATAACACATGACTGATGTTAATCTCAGGAATGTTATCAATTTTAAGGGACAGCCACCTTTTAATATCACCCCATAGTTTAGAGGAAAAGGGACAAGAAAAAAATAGGTGATTAAGTGATTCTTCTGGACATTCACAAAAGGCACAGCATGTTAAATCAAATTTAAATCTTTTATGCAAAAATTTTGCCACTGGGTAAATATTATGCGAGATTTTGAAGTGAGTCTCTTTAACTTTAGGAGAAAGTGGCCATTTAACAAACATGGAGAAAGCCTTCTCGATAACAGACAAATTGGGTGTCACCAAGAAATAGTTGTTGTAATCATTAAAAAATGTAGATTTGAAGGCAGTCACAAGTAGAGCATTATTGCACTTTCTATCAGTCACAATATATTCACCAGCTTTCAATTTGGGTAAGGATGCAGCGACCTTTGAATATCTTAAGGTGTTTTGGATGAGGTGGATCAGAGCCACAGGAATAGCTTTGCATAATTTAAGATATTCATTACAAGAACAGTTCAAATTAAATTTAATAATAAAATCTCTATGACTTAACAACAAACCATCACTACCCATTAAGTCAGTTACAAATAAAATACCTTTTTCATACCAGTCAGCTTTAAAAATTGATTTTCTATTTATTAGTATTGATCTGTTATTCCACACAATGGATCCATGTGGGGTAAAATTGTGGGTGAAAACCATTTTCCGGAAATGCAGAACTTGTTTATGAAAATTAGACAGTAAAATAGGAATCTTGGTTAACTCAAAATCACACTTTAGCAGGAAATCTAATCCCCCGAGGCTTTTGAATATAGATTTAGGAATATGAAACCACATTGAGTTGGAATGGGACAGATAAGCCTTTAACCAATTTATTCTAAATGAACCAATCAGAGCCTCAAAATCTAAGGCTCTAATACCACCCTTGTCATAATCTTTAATAAGATGAGATCGTCGTAAATAATTAGTTTTGTTCCTCCAGATAAACTGAAAGATTATTGAGTTAGTTTTCCTAATGTTTTTGTTAGAGATAAAAACAGAATGGCAAGGATAAATTAATCTGGATATTCCCTCTGCTTTGGCTAAAAGACTTCGTCCAAAAATAGTTAGATCTCTAGTTAACCAGCGGCTCAGGGATATCTTCATACTAGCCAAGCAACTATCAATGTTTTCCTCTTCTCTTCTATTATTATTATTAGAGATCAATAAGCCCAGATATTGAACCTCAAACTTAACAGTGATGGAGGCAACAGACGCATCAGAGCAGGAATTCACATTTATTAATATTGAGAGACAAACCAGACGCTCCAGAAAACTTAGAAATGGAATTTAGCGCGATGTTTACCATAGTTTTATCCCTTAGAAAGATTGTTGTCATCAGCAAATTGACTTATTTTGAACTCCTTATCAAGAAATTTAATACCATGCAAATTAGAATTTTTCATAATTAGGTTAAGCATTTGAGATGTTAATATAAACAATTTAGGTGAAATTGGGCAGCCCTGCCTGATACCTCTAGACATAGAGAAACTTGAGGTCATACTTGTTCCCAGGGAAACAGAGCTACTTATATCAGTATAAAATAATCTGATTATATTACAAAATTTCTCTCCAAAGCCAAAACATTTCAATGTTTTTAAGACGAAGCCGTGTTCCAGTGAGTCAAAAGCTTTAAAGAAATCCAGGAATAGAATCAAACTGTCTTTATCAATGAAATTACGATAATCAATCATATCAAAAATCAGTCTAGTATGATGATGGATATATCTTCCTTTTATAAACGCTGACTGGCATTCATTGATCAGTGTACTTAAGTACAGTTTTCGTGTATCTGTACTTTACTTAAGTAGATTTAATAATAGATACTTTCTACTTTCTACTTCACTACATTCCTACAGAACCGTCGCGTTACTCGTTACATCCACGCCGCATTGAGCTTTTTTTCCGTTAAAATGTGACGTTCAGGGTTTTAAGGTGGCGCCGTAAAATCCAAGCAATAACGTGACTAAGTGTCTGTTGTCACCCATCGCCTCCACCTTTACTCGCACGCGGAGCTCCAGACATGCGCAGTGGTGGATATCTGTCTAATCGTCAGTAATATAATAGCGCTGCATAAACCATGAGATATGGCGACATGTAAAACCAGCAGCGCTTCGCTTTCACAGACGGACTTTGTCCAACTTTTAGCGTCACTGGGAAGGAAAGCTTAAAGAAAGGTAAGATCTGTGGACGTGATGCTAGCAAAGCTAGCTGTACAGAGACACATGTTGCATCTGGATGAAAAAAAGTTGTCACTCATGCCATTGTGTGTTGACTGAGGTGTCGCCTATATGGGACAACGCTGTGACCAAAGTCTGCATTGATATGACATTCAGGAACGATCCGATTCTTCTGGACGGATCTCTACTAAGTCCTAAGGACTGAAGCCTCACTGGGAGCCGTTCTTTGTTCTTGTGTACACTGCAGTAGCTAACACATACACACGTTTATTTAATCGCCGAATAAGTAAAAGTTGAACGGACACAGAGCATGCTCATTGATTGATTTCGTCTCCTGTCATGGTGGCAAACATCGCAGTGGGAGGGAGGGTGAGAACAGTCACGGTGCTCCTTCTGCTTGTTGCGCCGTTGGACAGTGTTCATAGTTGAACGTTATTTACCGTTAATTGCGATGTTTCAGTTGTGGTTTCTGACATGGGCAATATGGGCAACCGTCCAGGGTGTTATTTTTCTAGGGATAGCAGGAGACCTCTGTGGATTGTAGCACAGCGATGAAAGCAAAACAGAATGAAATGAGTTTTAATTGATACTAGTTAAATATATTTCAGCTCTGAGTATTTAACATCTAGGTGTTTTTATGGGAATGTGGATCTTTCAGATCAATCTGAGAACCAATTTTGATAAACTTAATTTTATTGTGTCATGTAGCGCAGGGCGCTGGTCTTGGTCTCGGGTTCGGTGGTCTTGACTACAACTCTGCTATGTGGCTCCTTGGTTGCATGTTCTCCCTCACCCACCTTCTTTCCATCCCCTTTCTGTTGCATTTCTTTCTAAATAAATGTCACTAATGAAGTTCATGCTATGTTAGGAGACGAGATGTTTCCATCCCTGAAATTATGATTCATAGAATCACATATCTAAGTATAAACTGTTACAGAGAATAAACACAATAAGAACATGTTTAATCTGTGGCATTGTTCATTAAAATGGCTCATTTCTTATGTATTCAAATTAAATATAATCAGTTCACTTAATGATATTAGCAATTAGGTTATGTATTCAGCAAGTACTTTTACTTTTAATACTTAAGTATTTTTAAAAGCCAGTACTTTTTTACTTTTACTTAAGTAAAATGTTAATGTGGTACTTTGACTTTTACTTGAGTACATTTTTGACTGTGTATTTGTACTTTTACTTAAGTACATTTTTTGAGTACTTTCTCCACCACTGTCATTAATAAACGATCCTAATCCACTATTTAAGCGATTGGCAAAAACAAGACCTAAAATTTTGTAGTCGGTACATAAAAGGGTGATGGGTCTCCAATTATCAAGTAATAAAGGATCTTTATTGGCTTTGGGGATTAGAGTAATCAAACCTCTTTTCATGGTGGGAGAGAGATTATTGTTTGAAATACATTCCAATAAGGCTTCAAATAAAAGTTTACGTAAATCTTTCCAAAAGAAGGTATAAAATTCAATGGTTAACCCATCAAGACCTGGAGATTTACCCTTTGCCATTTGTTGCATTGCTACGTCAAGCTCTTCAATATTTAAGTCACCATCCATGAGGTTTTTAAAATCACTATCAATTTTTTCAACACATTCCTGAAATTCATCAAAAAAAGACTGGCAATTTGATTCAGAATATTTAGAGCAATAAAGATTACTATAAAAAATTTTAATTGTTACATTTATTAAATCAGGGTCTTCAGTGATGCTGCCATTAATAAATAGTTTTCCAATCATCTTTTTGGATTGTCTTTGTTTCTCAAGATTGAAAAAATATGAAGAATTTTCTCACCGTCCTCAATCCACCGAGCCCTGGAGCGAATGAAAGCCCCTTTTGCTTTATCTAGAAAAAGATCATCTAATTGGGATTTGACCACTCAAGCTCACTCAGCTCTTCAGAAGATAAAACAGATTTGGAACAAAGAGAATTAATATTGCCAATAAGTTGGGATTGTTTCTGTCTCATCAGCTTAGAAACAAGTTTACCCGTCTTTATTGCTGCCAACCTAACGTTAAATTTAAACCACTCCCACTTATTTAAGGGAGACATATTCATTACTGAAATATCCTTAATGAGGTTCAGGATTTCTGAACAAAAAGTTTTATTGTTCAGTAGATTACTATTAAACTTCCAAGCTAAGATTGAAGGTGGTTTAGATTTATTTACAGAGAGAAATAAGGTAACCGAACAATGATCTGTTAAAGGAGCCGCTGATATTTCACAGTTTGAAATATTGTTAACCATATTATGAGGGATTAACCAATAATCTAGCCTAGAACATTGACCATTTCCAGAAGGGTTGAACCAGGAGTATTTTCTAGTAGTGGGATTTCTAATTCTCCAGCAGTCCATCAAATTTGTATTAGAGATTAAGTTTACAAAAATATCATTGAAGATATGATGCTGCCCCCCTGAGGGAAGACGATCAATCGATCCATCTGGAGCCACATTGAAGTCACCTCCTAATATAACCTGATCAGTGGAATATTTTAATTTCCAATGTTTTATCATCACTCCGAGTTCATCAAAAAATTTACAATTCATCGCCTTATTATTGTATCCATATAGACACACCAAAATGATCTTATTTCCATTAATTTCCACTATTGTAGTTACCCAGTGGCCATTTGTATCACTGACATGGTCCAAAACAGACCCAGAGAATTTATAAAACAAAATCATAACCCCAGCTGAATGTGAAGTACCATGACTAAAATAAATTTTGTCACCCCATTGAAGTTTCCAAAATTTCGCCTCTTCACTTGATGAATGAGTTTCCTGCAGAAAAAAACTATTTGCCTTTTGCTCCTTACAGTAAAGAAAAATAGCCTTACGTTTAACACTGTTTTTTAAACCCCTAGTATTAAGAGAAAGTAGTGACAACATGAAAGAAACACAGTAATTGTACAAGAACTAAACTAAGGAACGATTATCAGGAATGAGATAACATAGCCAGTAACAGCTGTATGAAAATAGTGCGATAGCCCTTAAAACAAATACAGAATGAACCTACCAAAACCAGAGGAAGTAAAAGAAAAGGGCGACGCAATTAGTCAGGGTCCACTCTTCGGTTATCGATCAGGGCGAAGCCTTCCTTCAGGTATGCGCGTTTGCCTCTGCTCCTGGCTTCCTGAACCAGGGGCCACCGCTTTGCCCGGGCAAGTCTGTCCTCCTTAGAGAAGTCCTCCTTGAAGCTGATGTGCTTTTCTTTGCAAACTTTAGCATCTTTGGATTTCTTCCAGACCTCATCCCGCATGGTTCGCATTCCGAACTGAATGATGACGGCTCTAGGACGGTTGTTATCCGACAGGGAACCAGCTTTTTATCCCAATCGGTGAACGGTGTCAACTGTGTCACGCAGCCGCTCCACGGAGACAGGAATGATCCTAGTAAGGATCCCGATGATGGATTCCCGAAGGTTTTCATCGTCTTTCCCGGGCAGTCCGGTCACTCTTAGGTTCCAGCGCCTCTTGTACCGAGCATGGTCATCACAGGAAATCCTCAACGCTGCGTTTTCTTTTTTGAGGCGGTCAACTGTAACTTATAGTTCTGATATGGCCTCCTTGTTTGCATCAATGGCAATAGTGTTAGCTTCAACACGTTTATCGATGCTTTTCAGAATTTCAGTCTGGTTGTCGATCTTACTGCTAAGTTCTCCTAACACACGAAGAATGGCGTTAGCGGTGTCATCCTTACATTCAGGCTCATTCAGCTTCATCTTCTTCTTGTTTTTGTTCTTAATAGGCGCGTGATCCCAGTTCACTTTCTGTTCTTTACAAGAAGGCTCAGATGTGGCCCCGACCATCTCAATTTCTTCAATAATGTCTTCATCACAAGCCTCTAGAAGAGCAGACCGATTGTAATCGTGTTCAGACATGCTAGTTTCCGAACCTTAGCACCGAGATGACAAAAGAACAACAAAAAAACCTAAAAAAGTCACAAAAAATTGTTAAAAGGAAATAAAAAAACCTAAAAAAAATTTTGACAACGGGGCTAAAGCACCAAAATGAATGATAAATCAAGGCTAAACAGTAACTACAAGCGACAGCCTGCAAAATCAACACCTCTCACTCCGCCATCTTAGGACCTTCTCATTTGTTGAAGTAATTAAAGACACAAGTTCAAATCCCTGCTGAGAGTGGAGCTCCTCCAATCAGGGCTCCTCCGCAGCTCTGATTGGCTCAGCAATGTAACGTGATCCTCTGCAGCAAAGCGGGGCGTCATCACGACTTTACACAGTGTGTCTTTACCTCCACGGCAGAGGCTCCACCGAACCCCTGGGGTTCGATCGAACCCAGGTTAAGAACCACTGATCTAGAAGCTGCAATGCTTAAATATTTAACTATATTTTATTTGTGCAGAATAAAAGTTGTAAAGGCTATTAAAATAGTTAAGAGGAAATTCATATATATTTAATTTTGATAATTAAAAATAAAACTTTTGAGGAAAAGAGACAAGGTGTTTGAATTAAAGCAGTAACTGCAAATATTAATTTGCTTCAGAGAATTAAAGCCATCAGTGGGAAGATTTTTTCCATTTAATGAAATTCATATTGTTAAAAAATTCTCAGTTGGTTTAAAGGAACATGGCCTTTTTAAATCTTCTGAATGTGGGGGTTACTCAGTGGTACCTGGATTATGGAGTATTACACAGAAGAAGAAGATGATGAAGGAACTTTCCTGTTAGATGCTGATGGAAGCTCATCGTGTGTCTCATCTTTTCCGTATCACAGCAAAACATGTTGAGAGAGCAAAACTACCACATTACTCCCAGCCCAGCAAAGGTTTCTGGGTAACACGGTCATCATCTTGTATCTGCGTGCGGGGTGACACTGAGCGCTTTTAAGGGATTTTCTTTTTTGTAGTTTCAGAAAGACCATCACTGTCACCCTGGCCCACGGCTCTTCCCCGCCGTCTGGCCGTGACATCTGCTGCGCTCCTCCTGAGCGCTGCGGCGCGACCGCTGGAGGTCAAACTGAACCGGTGCATATAATTGGTTTTGAACCTGTCTTTTTAACCAGCTCTTCCTTTGCTCTCAGCCATGCTGCTTCACGCTGCTCTGTTTTGATGCCGCCGGTAACGTCATCAACAAGCTTTACTGCGGTTAGCCGGTAGACTGCAGATCTCTATTGTAGGCCAAATTTCTATTGCTTCTGCCATATACTGTAAATATATCCTAACTGATATATTAGGATATATCAGTTATATCAGTAACTGATATATCCATCCATCCATCGTTAATAGACGTTCCAAAGAGCTTTACTCTGCAGAGTTGGAGAATTAATTTTTGTAGCATATTTTTGTCTAGAAGCTAAATGTTGAATTTCTGTTTGCAGTCCAGTGAACTGGTAGCTGCTCCTCGCTAACGAGGACGTGGAATGTGTCCAGATGTCCTGCTGGGTGTCTTTGGTGTGGCAGGACAAGGCGACAGTCATCCTATTGCTGCCCCCTGCAGTTTCTGGACAGAACTGTTATTTACTGACTGTGACGTGCCTTATGTTTATTTGCATGACATGCTATATTTTTGATTTTTCATCATATTAACTCGTCTCCCAGCTGAGAGGCGACAGTCAGAGCAAAACACCGTTCTCTGGATTCTGAACTGCTCTAGTGGCCTTTATTTGGTAGTTAGATGAGTGGAGTGTGTGGACCGACCCACCAACACCCAACTTATTACCACCGGACAGATTTAGGAGCACCGTGTGAAATCCAGAAATGTGGAACCTTGTGGAGGCAAAGCCAGAAGGCAGACCCAACCTGAACCTCCCACAGAGTTTGGATTTCACGCAGAGAGCGCTAATAGGATCTGCCTCAACGCCAATCCCAGAGAAAAGCCTTCAGCCTGAGGAAGACGTCCATCAAAGCTCTCATTCGGCGGACTGGGAGGCTGCAGGAGCAGATCTGGGTCAGGGTTGGTGTGTCAGCATATATCCTCCTGCCAGGCTGGTCTGCATGACTTTCACAAATTTAGATCTGAAAACTCTTCACATTTTTTGTTATTTTAAATTTAGTCTTTCCTTCGATGTCCTGTGAAGACGTCTTTCTGATCAAAGGGTGCTTTTTTAAAAAAAAGATTTTTTTGGCTTTAGTGGCCTTTATTTGATAGTTAGTTGACAGGAAAGTTGGTAATGAGAGTCGGGGAAGACATGCAGCAAAGGTCACCAGGCCGGGAATCGAACCTGGGACATCCGCGTCAAGGACTAAGGCCTCCATATGTGGGCTGTGCTTAACCTCTGCACCACCACAGCACTCCCTAATGGTGCTTTTTAAATCCACTCAGAGTGAAACTGGAGGATCAAACGGTAACTGATTGGCACCAGGTTCTGGTTCTGCAGCCCTGGGGAAGAACTGGATCCTCTGTCCGCTGCTGCAGATGGAAGCTGAGCGGGGGGACAGCGTCGCTGACGAAGAGCAAAGAAGAAAGACAACATTTGGGTAAGTATGGATTATTCATGCTGGACGGATTGCTTCATTTGTAACCGCGGTGACATCAGCATCCATCAGAGGCCAGCAGCAGCTGCATCTCTGCTTAATCTGCCGTCTTCCTGCCGCGTCCTGAACATCGTCCCTCAGCTGCGTCTGAGTTCATCGCTCTGCTGGATACCGGGCCGATAACTGACAGAAGCATCTCGTTAAAAACCTCTGGTTTCATTTGAACACTTTGATCCTTTGCTGGTCTTCAGTCGAAGGAATGCTTCCCTCTTGTCAGTCGTCTCTTCTGAACCTGCTGATTGTCTGGGCTGATTTCCAGCACCATTTAAATCCCTTAAGTGTTTCAGACCAGTGGTGTTGCCTCCATGGACACAGAGGCTCGTTTCTCTTAACGAGCCATCAAACCGGCCGTGGCATCTGCTGCTCAGGTGAGCCGAGTTAGGATGTTACCAGAGGAAAACGACTTCTAGTCTAAACTCTGTCCAGATCTGCAATACAACTGGATCTGGACCTGAACGGGCCCAAGCAGTGGTCTGGAGACCACCATGTTGGATTTAAAATAGAAATCTGGTGGTCATGATGGGAGAACTGGAGCTGTGCTTCGATATTGGGTCTTCAGGCAGAGCAGCGATCCAGAGCATTTGGTCAGCGGCCGCCGAGATGCTTCAGCAGACGTTCATCAGTCCAGACTTCATTGTGGTCTGCAGAGACGAGATCATTCCAGAGGATCCAGGAACATCCAGGGAAACTGATGAAACATGGCAGGAATGGAAACCTGCTGTTCCAGCAACGCAGCAGCCATCACTTCTTCATCAGAGAGGATTTTTCCACTGGATGAATACATAAAAGTGAACAGGACCAGCTGGTCCAATGAAACAATAATTTCTTCTCAAGTATTGAAACATGTTTGGAAGGATGGAAAACGAGAGAGGTTCAGCAGATTATCACGCTCTGCGCTGCTGCTCTTTATTATTTCACACCTTCATAAACAGAATATCGTGTTTAGCTGTCATAACAACAGGGCTGGTTATTGCTTTGTGATTTTCTATCACTTTATTATTTTCCAACTGAATTCACATCCAGACCAACACCACACTGGAGGTTCTGGTTCTGTTGGGGGTCAGGGGTCAAAGCTTTGTCCTCCTGAGCCTGACTGTAGTCTCCATCAGAGTTAATCATCCCTGTAGTCGTCCTCCTGCTCTGCCTCATATGGAGGAAATGGCCACAGTATTGTCGCCCGCTGTGAAAGGAGCAGACTTAATGAATTTTTCATGGCTGTGACATTGTCCAGCTCTACTTTATGGCTCCATTTTTCCTCCTTGGCCTCATGCTGTGTGATATAGCTCCACTACAGTCTTGGCAGCAACATTTTCTCCGTGTGTACGTTGCAGGCATTGATTTTCCGTCTGAGCCGTCCTCCACATCTCTTTGTAGAGGATGTAGTGCTGCCCTGGGTTGCGTGGTCGTTGATGGATCACCTTGAAGGACTACCTGGCTTCGTTTCCCTAAATATCTCTCTGGCAGCTAGATGACTGTTATCTGCTGCTGTACAGCGGTTTGTTCTGGAGGAACAATAAACGTCTGCAGAACAGTCGACAGGCAAACATCGATTAGCGAGGTGAGAGGCTGGAGGGGCTAAAATCTGTTCTTCCCTCCAACAACTCCTCTTCATTTCAGACGTTCTCAGCTTTACCAGAGATTAGAGGCAACAGGATCTGCTGGTTCTGCGAGTTCTGTTAGGGTTATCCATCCATCAAAAGGTCTGATCAGGATGGAAGCTCTGTACATCAGAGCTCAGTGCCAGAACAAACCGATGAGCAGCCGTCCAAAACAGGATTTTATCTTCTGGAAAATGGACTGAAGGTTTAGATTCCTTTTTCTCTTCATGGTCTGAGACGCTGGTTTGTACCCGAGATTCATCTTCTTCCTGAAGTTCCTGTAAAACCTGGATATAAATCAGGAAAAATCATTTCCACTGTAAAGATGATCTGCAGCTGTTCCTCTGCTTTTATTAGGTCTTCCATCAGTTAAATCATTATTTAAACATTTTGTTTAAACGGGCTGAACTGAGCTGCAGCTCAGTGAGTCATGGAGAAAGATGAGTGGAGAAAAAGAATTAAATGAGAGAAGAGAAGCAGGCCATGACTGATGAAGAGGCAGAGAGATCCTCCTGGTCTCCCAGGGGAGTCGACAGGAAGGGTGAGGAATAGGAGTTCAGCTTTTCTTCAAATGTTTAAAATGTCTGATCAGAAGCTCCGAAACCGAAACCTGGTTGGTGCTGGACAGACATCGACCAACATCGGGTCACCGGGTGGACGGACTGGGTCGAATCCTGCGGGTCTGATGCCACGATGCTGCGGGTCCGATGCCACAGGTCTGATGCCCTGTGGGTCTGATGCCCCGTGGGTCTGATGCCCCGTGGGTCTGATGCTGTGGGTCTGATGCTGTGGGTCTGATGCCCTGGGTCTGATGCCCCGTGGGTCTGATGCCACGGGTCTGATGCCCTGGGTCTGATGCCCCGTGGGTCTGATGCTGTGGGTCTGATGCCCCGTGGGTCTGATGCCCCGTGGGTCTGATGCCCAGGGTCTGATGCCACGGGTCTGATGCCGTGGGTCTGATGCCGTGGGTCCGATGCCCCGTGGGTCTGATGCCCCGTGGGTCCCATGCCACGGGTCTGATGCCCCGTGGGTCTGATGCCCCGTGGGTCCAATGCCATGGGTCTGATGCCACGGGTCTGATGCCACGATGCCATGGGTCTGATGCCGCAGGTCTGATGCCACGGGTCTGGTGCCCTGTGGGTCTGATGCCCCGTGGGTCCGATGCCACGGGTCTGATGCCACGGGTCTGGTGCCACGGGTCTGGTGCCCCGTGGGTCTGATGCCCCGTGGGTCTGATGCCGCGGGTCTGTTGCCACGATGCCATGGGTCTGATGCCGCAGGTCTGATGCCCTGTGGGTCTGATGCCATGGGTCCGATGCCCTGTGGGTCCGATGCCATGGGTCTGATGCCCCGTGGGTCTGATGCCCCGTGGGTCTGATGCCCCGTGGGTCTGATGCCCCATGGGTCCGATGCCCCGTGGGTCCGATGCCATGGGTCTGATGCCACGGGTCTGATGCCACGATGCCATGGGTCTGATGCCGCAGGTCTGATGCCACGGGTCTGGTGCCCTGTGGGTCTGATGCCCCGTGGGTCCGATGCCACGGGTCTGATGCCACGGGTCTGGTGCCACGGGTCTGGTGCCCCGTGGGTCTGATGCCCCGTGGGTCTGATGCCGCGGGTCTGTTGCCACGATGCCATGGGTCTGATGCCGCAGGTCTGATGCCCTGTGGGTCTGATGCCATGGGTCCGATGCCCTGTGGGTCCGATGCCATGGGTCTGATGCCCCGTGGGTCTGATGCCCCGTGGGTCTGATGCCCCATGGGTCCGATGCCCCGTGGGTCCGATGCCACGGGTCATGGATTGATGTCTGTTGGGCAGCAGCTGAAGAGCCGGTTAATAAATTGAAGTCATTTGGCTTTTGAGACTTTCTGGAGGTTCTGGTTTCATCAAATGAAAACAAGAAACGATGACCCTCAGTCAGGGGCTTCACTATATGTGCTGCAACACAGACCTCTACAGGAGATTTTCCCTGTCAATAAAACAGCGCAGCACAGCTGGTAGAATCACAGCGACCACCAAAACGCTGCATTAGGACAGATTTTAGTTGACGATCGGTCTGTTGGTTGTGCTTTGGCAGATTGCTCTCACTAGAGCTGCTGCTCAGTGAAGAAGCTTTTTATTCAGAAACTGAAATGTTTTTTCTTTTCTAACGTCTGAAGTTCATGGAAAGGACAAGAAATGCTGCACCATAATGGTGGTGAAAGGTGTATTCTATATTCTAAAAGAAGATTTGAATGATGGTGAAAGCACCGGAGGATGCAGAACGGCTGGCAATTGACAAAATTACCTTGGTGGTGATGCGGACGTGCTGAGATGGGATATATGAGCGTCAGTCAGAGAACGGCGCATCGATGATCCGACTGCAAACATTGACATTACAGATCAGTGGTGGCCTGATGCTTTGGAAAGCTCCATCAGGTCAGCTTTCAAACAGCTTTTTACTTATTTTTCTTCAGTCAGGAAACGCTCAGAGCTCTTCTAGTAAAACGTGTCTGAATGCAGCTGATGAGCTTTTCCTCCAGCGAAGCTCTGAGTCACTTCCAGAAACCAGCAGGGAACAAACCAAAGCCATGTTGGTCTAAAAATACTGCAGCCGCTCTGAGTGACCCGCTCAGACGTTCACACCAAGGCCGTGTGCGCTCATCCATCTGTGGAGAACAAAAAGCAAACAAAGAGTTGTGCTTTTCATTCTGAACGTTTGAAAGCATCCAGAAGCAGAACCTCTGAACAGCTCTGATGTAAAGAGCATGAAGTGGATGAAAGACGTGTAAAAGCTTTCAGAATCAGAGGCGAGACCCTGTCGACTCCTCTGTTATGAAAGCACAACATGTTTCTCACCTTTCTGCTCACTCTGCCTCCCTTATCAACTTTTACAGATTATTTTCTGTCTGACGCCACATTTACATCTGAACACTTTATTCTCCTGCTCAAGCTTTGAAATGAAAATGTTGGTGCATCTGTAACACTCGCTATGTGTTTACAGTTAATAAATTTGTAATAAGACCAGAGCTAGGTTCGGCTACTGGAGTAGTGAGAAGTGTAGTTTGAATTAATGACCACAGACCAAAGAAAATTAAGTTAAAACAGCCGGCTTATTATTAGTTTAAAGAACAATAAAAGAATAAACAACAACAATGTTACACAATTAACACACAATGACACAAATTCAACAAAAAGAAAAATAGTTTCCAGTTCCTTTCAGAGTATTTTATAAATCTAAATTAAGGATACTATTTATTTTACCTAGGTTATAGTTCTATTTAAGTTCTAGTTAATACTATTTAGTTCTATTTAAGTTCTAGTTAATACTATTTATCTATTTTGATTTACAGTTTGTTCTAATCTGTTTAATCTATTTTTAATTCTTTGGTGTTTCCCTTAAGGAGTTAAAAAAAAACAATAACAGCAGAACAATTCAGAAAGGACAGATCAAACTGTGCTTCAGATTGATGTCTTGTTTCTTCCGATGATCCAACAGTTAATTCTGTTTCAGTGACCCACTGCTAATACGCATGACAACATGGGCAGGTCATACCAAGTTGCAGGGTTGGCAATGTCCAGCAGAAGGCGTAGCTCCTACTTGATGGTCTTTAGCTCCAGGGTTGGCTCGCCATCTCGTTCTCCTTAGGAAGATCCAGTTCAGTGACGATCCGAGACTCCTTAGTCCAGATCCCAGCCGAACGAAAACGACAAACAAAACAAAACAAAACAAAAAAAAAAAGCCAAGTCCAGTTCCACAACACAAAAAATGATCCCGAACACAGTCAGGGTGAGAGAAAAATATGTGAAAAGCTCCTTCTCCAGAAATAAAAAGAACAAACTCGTCTTAGACAGCAAATCAGCTACGAGTGGTCCATTTCTCTTATCCGTCTTTTCTTTTCAGCACAATCCCGTTTGCTTCTGCGCTCTCTGCTTGCTTTCTCTCACGTCAGAGAACGTAGTAACCCGATTGGCTGAAGCTAGTCACGTGGGTTCAACCAAAGCAAACAGGTCAGAGGTCATGAAGAGAGCTGCATGAAATGGATCCAGTGTAAACAAGCTCCTGAAGAGGGTTCTGGATCGGTGGTGAACCTCCTTCCCATGTTGTACAGTCAGCGATGGATTAGCTCTGTGGCTGCGTTAGCATTAGACTGAAACACCAGATGGAGCTGAAGCAGCTCTCTCCATGCAGACTAACTGATTATAATAAATAGTTAAGAAGTCTTTTTACTGTTTATGGACTCAGAAATCTTCCTGATTGTTGCTGATCTACCAGGCGCAGGTCTTCGGCCAGCTGCTGCTTCACCTCTGTGGGGAAATGGAGGATCTGCTCTCATGCTAATGATGTCATAATGTGTCAGAGGTCAGGTGTCCTTCAGCTGGAAGCTTCTGGCCCGACCCTGAGCTATGAGGCCGCTGTGGACAGCAGGAGCCCCAGGACTCGAGATACAAACTGACAGTGAAATCCCTGTTCTGTCAGACCCAGTTCTGGACCAGAGTCCAACCCAGCTCTCCAGTCGGTTCAGTAACATGATCAACACTGAAGTCCAACAGAACCAGAACCAGCTCTGTGGTTCTTCCACCGTCTGTGTTTATATGGATGTCGTTGAACACTTTGACTAGGCCGGTCTCGGTGCTGTGGTAACCATGGAAACCAGACTGAAAGCGGCTGCTTAACTGCTGAAACAGATTTTCCAGTAACGATGCTGATGAAGGGGAGGTCAGAGGTCGGCAGCAGGGATTTGTTTTAATCAGAGGTTTGACATCTGCTGGTTCACCTGATGAGAGCCACGAGTTTATTATTCAGATCAGATGGATGAAGGCTGGACTGTCTGAAGGAGAGGTGTGGGTCGATGTCCAGACAGCAGGAAGAGGAGCTGCATGGCTTCATCGTTTGGGTTCAGATTCTGGATTTAGTTTGGATGTTCAGATTAATGCTCCTTTTTTTTCTCTGCAAAGAAGTTGGTAAATTTATTGCAGGTGGGTTTGAGTTCAGGCGGTTCAGTCAAAGCTCCAGCATTGTTGATGTCTTTATGATCTCGGTTGAGAATATTTCCTGCATGTTTTAGTGTGGAGCGATCGCTTCAGGTTTCTTCCCGCCCTGCTGGTGAAGCGTTGAGTTCTTCATGGAATCATTTCTCCCGTCAAGAAAAAACAAGATTATTAAACAGTTTTAATAACTGCATAATATTCCTGTCACCACATCAATGGCAATAATGATTGATTGATTGATTGAACATGTAATATACGGTTTTTAGAAACATGTCTGCAGCCCAGAAGCAGAAAGCAGCAGCATCAGAGGCCAGGTGACGCTTCATTGATTTATTCACCAAAGAGGAATTTTCACAGAAGCAGAAATTGAGCCGGGGTTAAAGGATTCTTGCAAACAGACGCGGAGCTGAGGAGATAAAGAGAGATTGTTTTTCATTTGCGTTATTGATGAACTAATCTTGCTGCTTGTCCTAATCTGAGCATCATCTCAGCCTGCTTGTTCTTGCCAGCTGGGAATCAATTGCTCTGATCGGCTGCTTCTCACTCTATGAAATGATAACCTAATAATAACCACGCTTCACCCACAGATACCGCCTGCATTTATTCCTCCCTCTGTACAAATCCTGCTGGTTTTTGTGTTACTTTGCTGCAGATTTTCAGAAACATAATAAATGACCCTTCATCATCATCATCACTTCAGTCCTGGTCGAAGCCACAGAAATCAAACATGTTAGTTTGATGTTTTGTTGGCATGAAAAGGATGAAAGTTAACATTGCAGAGAATAAAAATGTTTCCATAAAAAAGTGTAATCAACTTTCTGATTAGTTCATCACCAGTAGATTTGTTGTTTACATTTATTTTCTATTATATTTTAGTTTCTTTTAATCTTATTTTCTAATAATTTCGATCACTAAACTAACTTTGCTCTGATTTAAAGTCTGTTTGTTCTGACTGCAGTTTGATGGTCAACTTTATGGTCTGGAACATCTCGGCGCCGACGCAGCTCGCAGTGCTTGAGTTGATGGCAACATAATCACTGGTGGTGGTGGGAACAGCAAACGAGCAACAAACAGTCACTGGAAATGATTTGTGACGTTTTGTGATTCAGCCACAGGAACTGAAACGACTTCCTGGTTTCACGTCAATTGGACTTTAGACAGGAAACCTAGTTTAGGATTCTCCCTGGTTCTAGGTCCTGTAGCATAAGGAACCAGAACCAGCTTTATTCTGGTTTTACTGGTTTATGCCCAGTAAGGACATAGCAGCAGGTCTTAGAAAAGTCCTAGTGCCGCTGGTCCCATCGAAATACAATAAAGGTTTGTTAGTTTTGTCAAACTCAACTAATTATATTTCAGAATTTATTTTGAATCACATTTTACCTTTGGTCATGATGTGAAGAAATGAAGTAAGACCCAAATGCAGACAGGCAGCAAATGCATTTGATCATTTAATGAAAAATGAATATAAAACTTACCAAAACCACAGGAATCCATGTGCACAAGAAAGCAGAGTTTAACTGGAAAATACTGCGAGGAACCAGAAAGCAGGAGAGGAGATTCGATACTAGGAGAGTGAGCACTGGATCAGAGCCGGGCTGATGGGCCGACAGGCTGCAGGTGGAAACGGAAATGATCAGAACTAAGAACCCATAAAAACCCAAAGACCCTGACATCTCCAGACCGTTTAACAAATATTCTGCCAATACCAGCCAACTGATCGGTGTTTCCCAGAGGAAAGTATGTCAGGGTTTTTGACCTGGTTTAGATTGTAATAAAGTCATTTTTATTCAGAATGAGCGTCTCACCAGGGGACCTAATGCAGCCTTTCCTTAAAGTCTACGCGCTCTGAAGGCCCAGATGGTTCTGGAGAAAAAGCCACATCTCCATCCACTGTTGGGGTAAAATCACTGTCAGGCTAGCTTAAGCTATGCATGGTCTAAAATGTCGAACAGATCAGAGTAAAGCTCTGCCAGAAGGCTGACGGTTTGAGTTTCATAGGAACAAAAAGAGGAAAAACCTGGAACCCTCCTCAGTCCAGAACCACTGAAGCGTTTTTCTCCAGAGAACCTGGCTCAGTGTGTGCTGGTTCAGACCGGCCCATGCTGTGATTAACATTGAAGACATTAAGAGTCATGAGATATTAACCTGAAATAAAATCCCCATCAGTCTTCAACTAAAGCCCAATCTAAATGTTAGCGTTTAGCCTCCGAGCCTCTGGGATCATTTCCTGTTACGTCACCAGCTTCCTGTTTCCTCTCTGCCTCCATCGGTGTTTCCTACAACGGATCCAGTCTATTTTTAGTCTGATTTCATGGAAGAACTCACCTGTTGCCTCGTCACCTGCCAGGCTGCTCTGCTGCTCTGGATCTCATCCAGAACCTCTCAAGGCTCCTGGAACCAGCAGCTGGGTTTCTCCTTCCCTGCCACCTCTTCTAACCGGACCTCTGCTCTCTCACACGACCCGCAAAACTCTGGATTTCTGATTAATGGGCTCTGTTTTCTGACAAACAGCTCATGTTTTCCTCTATGTACTGTCCTGGTCTTCTCTGGACGTGAGCGATGAATCTTACCACAATCTGCTGAGAATATGAACATGCCATTTCAAACCAGTATTGTGGCCAAACAGTCTTCCAGCCTCTCTAAAGCAGAGACTGCAGCAGTTTACTGAAGTAAGCCAGGATTTAAGCCACCAGGTTTTCGGCCATATTTCACAGCTGCCACAGCAAACGTTGAGCCTCAAGTTCCTCCCTTTTCTCTACGACTCAAAGGTTCAGGGCTGAGAGACGGCTGGTTGAGAAATTAGCAAACAAGCATCAGATTTGTAGAAAAAGCAAATAAAACCCAACTGAAGAACAAACATGTTTTCCCAGTAAATTTGTAAGAAAAATGAACTGAATAAAGCAACAAAACAAAAAGTGAGATGATGGAAGGTGAGAAATAAAACACATTGCAAATCTTCAGATAGCACCTTCTAATGTTGGCATGAATCGAGAAAGAAAACGTTTCCAGAAATAAAGCTAGCACCAAGCCATGACCACAAGCTTCAATCCTGGAAAATGATTCTTTCAGTAAATTTAGTTTAAATTAAAACGTGACTTGGGTTCCAGTAAGTCAGTCTGAATTAAATGGAGATCTGGAGGCTCCAGGTTTAACTGGATCCCACCAGCAGGGGTTCATTGGTCCGACCCGGAAACTTTCCTTTCATTTCCATACTTTGATAAATGACCAAACAAGTCTGGGTGATGATTTTCTTTTGTTAAAATGCTGCCTTACCTGAGCAGGTTTTACCCAGACCAGCTCATTATTAATGGCTGGAGCATTAATCACACTTACTGCTCTGCTCCTTGGCTTTAACGAGGCTTTCTTTATTAAACTAAATAATTCAATAAACACTGAAAGGAAAAAGATAGCAGAAAGGATGGAGATGAGCTGCCTTTTAACACAAGCGCATTCATCATTACAAGAGCACCGCCTAAAAAGTGAGCAGCATCCATCAGCTTATCGCCCAGCGGCTAATGAGCATCAGGACACTTCATCAGCTTCAACACAATCTGCCCTCTCATTCATCTCAGCGCTGAAGGCCTGTCTGTTAAAGTCAAAGCAAATGCACAAGAAAGCGTCTGACAGCAGGGTTGTGTTAGTTACACACATAACTTATCAGAAAGTCACCAAGCAAATTAAACACACAGTGTGTGATAAATATTCACCCTAATTAGAAGTGAAGCTTCTTAAAATATTCTCTAGAAAAAATGTTTACTCATCTGAAGTCGTTTCATTTAAAGGTTGGCGTGCGTTCAACACTCTTCTGTTTAATCACTTCATAGCTCTGTTTGACCACTGGGTGTCACTCTGGAGCAGATAAATGTCAATGAAGAACAAATCAGGAAAGAAGAGAAACACATGAAGCCACCGGCTGGATTTTCTATCAGAGCAAAGCTGTTTACTGTCTCCAAGAGTTTCTTAGAAGACTTCAGGAGAAAAATGTGATTAATTGGAGGCAAGAAATGTAAAAGTTAGACTACAGATGCTGCTGGGTTGGTTGGAAATATGAAGAGAGTTTCCCAACAATAAACCTCCAGCGTTGAAGCTTGGCCGCCCCTTGGGGCAGAAAACATCCAGACTCTGGACTGCTCTGTTTTCAGCACTTTAATACTTTGAATGGTGACTCCACCCAGATTGTGACTTTGGTTCTGACCAGGTGTTTACCTCAGGGTGTGATCCCTGAAGGGTTAGGAGGAAGACGACGGAGAGGAAGACTACAGAGAGGAAGACTACAGAGGGGAAGACGACAGAGAGGAAGACTACAGAGAGGAAGACTACAGAGAGGAAGACGACGGAGGGGAAGACGACGGAGGGGAAGACGACGGAGAGGAAGACGACGGAGAGGAAGACTACAGAGAGGAAGACAACGGAGAGGAAGACGACGGAGGGAAAGACGACGGAGGGAAAGACGACGGAGAGGAAGACGACGGAGAGGAAGACGACGGAGGGAAAGACGACGGAGGGGAAGACGACGGAGGGGAAGACGACTACAGAGAGGAAGACGACGGAGAGGAAGACGACGGAGAGGAAGACGGCGGAGGGGAAGACGACGGAGAGGAAGACTACAGAGAGGAAGACTACGGAGGGGAAGACGACTACAGAGAGGAAGACGACGGAGAGGAAGACGACGGAGAGGAAGACGACGGAGAGGAAGACGACGGAGAGGAAGACGGCGGAGGGGAAGACGACGGAGAGGAAGACTACAGAGAGGAAGACGACGGAGGGGAAGACGACGGAGAGGAAGACTACAGAGAGGAAGACAACGGAGAGGAAGACGACGGAGGGAAAGACGACGGAGGGAAAGACGACGGAGAGGAAGACGACGGAGGGAAAGACGACGGAGGGGAAGACGACGGAGGGGAAGACGACTACAGAGAGGAAGACGACGGAGAGGAAGACGACGGAGAGGAAGACGACGGAGAGGAAGACGGCGGAGGGGAAGACGACGGAGGGGAAGACGACGGAGAGGAAGACTACAGAGAGGAAGACTACAGAGAGGAAGACTACGGAGGGGAAGACGACGGAGGGGAAGACGACTACAGAGAGGAAGACGACGGAGAGGAAGACGACGGAGAGGAAGACGACGGAGAGGAAGACGACGGAGGGGAAGACGACGGAGAGGAAGACTACAGAGAGGAAGACTACAGAGAGGAAGACAACGGAGAGGAAGACTACAGAGAGGAAGACTACGGAGGGGAAGACGACGGAGGGGAAGACGACTACAGAGAGGAAGACGACGGAGAGGAAGACGACGGAGAGGAAGACGACGGAGAGGAAGACGACGGAGAGGAAGACGGCGGAGGGGAAGACGACGGAGAGGAAGACGGCGGAGGGGAAGACGACGGAGAGGAAGACGACGGAGAGGAAGACTACAGAGAGGAAGACTACAGAGAGGAAGACGACGGAGAGGAAGACGACGGAGAGGAAGACTACAGAGAGGAAGACGACGGAGGGGAAGACGACGGAGGGGAAGACGACGGAGGGGAGACAGACTTCTTGTCTTCCTATTTGCAGAACAAGCTCCACCTCTGTAGAGAGGATATCTTGGGTTTGTTCCTGTACATTTGCCCTTTGACCCAACCTCAAATAGCTAGAAACCATGTGAGTACACAAAGCACCTCAAAAAGTTTATCATCATCCCGTCAGGAAAAGTCATGCATTTATTTGTATTTATTTCATCAGAGAACCAAGTTTGACGTCTTCAAGCTTGAACCAGTTGGGACGGACAGCGTGGCGATGGATCTGCCTGGTTCTGTTCTAAGGCAACATTTCGGCCCAATAGCTCACCGTCTCGTTTGTTCAGATTTACTTCAAGAGCATCAGACAAAGGAGCCGTTGATTGGTTGTTGTCGGTATCGGTGCAGAGTCTTGGTTAAGATGTAACTACAGATGTTATGTGTTCTTGGCTTAGCGGTTAATAATTTGGCTGCTTTGTTTCCTAGAAACGCCTCTGACTGGTTCTGGGCAGGTTCTCGTTGCCTTTCTGTCTCAGGCAGATTAAGCCGTGAGTTATTCCGTCCAATAAAGTTGTTTCTGCTCAAGCTCCGCCTACATCTTGTCCCTCTCTCCGTCTCCTCTTCAGCCTGTGTCCACTCTGTGATTTATTCATCTTTGCTCTCCCAGCCATCCATTATCCCCTCTAAGAGTCTCTGATGCTGCAGATGAAGAAGCACCCTTGTTGCCAAGTTGCCTCCTAAATGTCACTTGGCATCTTTAACGCTTGGCTGCCTATTACACATGTGACCCTCCTCACAAGACCCGTTCCTAACAAGACCATCTGGAATCTATGGTGACTTTCAGTTTGTCTGCTGCAGACGTTCATCATGCTGCTGCAGCTAAAGGTAAAAACTGCTGACTCTGGACGAACCAAACTGTTTTATAACTGGGCTACAATTTAAGAAGTCAGTTTTGTAACACCACCAATGTCTAATTGGGTTTAAAAGTTGTGTGTTGAGAAGTAGTTCTTATAAAAGGAGTGTTATTGGAATCTTCCTGCCATAAAGGTTCATGAGGGCCTACAATCAGCTAACAGTAGAAACATCATCTCAGATTTCAAATGACTCGGTTTTCTTCGTGACCTGGAAGTTTAGCAACTTTTATTTAGCGCATCGTTCTAGAAAACTGGAGTTTATTTTTTCCAGTTTGAGTTTTCTTTGTTCCTTGGTCGTTTTTTTGATTGGTCAGATTCTGGCTGTTTCATTTCCCTTCATCCTCTGTGAAATAAACTCTGCAGCAATCAAGCTGGTGCAAGAATAAAAAGGCCAAAGGTCAACCAGCTCTGAGCTCTGCTACCTTCTCTTTCATTGGAGCTTTCAGGAATCAGACTGCTGACTTCCCCACAGACCTTGGAAGCAAAAAACAAGCTAACTGTTTTCATAGAAGCAGATCAGGGTTGGGTTAGGTCAAAGGTCAGGCTTGGGGTTCAGGGTGTGTTACAGTAGAAGCTGTGATGGCTCCTAAATGCATCATATGATCTGAAGATGTTAAGTAGGATCTTAGCATCATCTTCAGCCACATCTTCGCTCCGACCTCCCAACAACCAAAAAGTCCAGGAAGTTTCAGGAAGGTTTTCTGGAAAAGGAGCCTCTCCATTCCAATGTCACAATCATTGGGCACTGCCCCGTTACCTAGCAACTGCAGCTGAAGCATGATTGGTCAGCTGGTTGAATAAGCTGTCCAATGGCTGCTGGAGAAATCCAGTCTAGCTGCTGACTCACCGTCCAGAAGCCACCGCTGCATCCAGATCAGGCTCCGGGTCGGAGGTCACTGCTGTGCTTCTGTTTGAGGCAAAAAGTGTAGCGGTCAGGTTGGGGGCGTGGCCACAAGCAACTTATTTGCATAAAAGTGAGGGAGCCCTGAAGCGGCTCAGAGAGGAAGAGGATGTGATGAATATGGATTCATTCCAGGGAAATGCTTTAACTTTTCTGATGATTTACAAACCATGTTTGGACCAATCAGAAGTCTGAGCAGCGAATTCTGATTGAAAGCTAAAAACATTAAACAAAGTGGTGAAGTTTCCTGAGAAATGAAGGGATTAGCAGCTAATCTGAATGGATTACAGCATTAATCTCCAAACTTTAATCAGAAAATACATCACAGAATATTCTGCTTGTCAAGTTCATAACACAGAAATGGGCTTTTAATTTTTGATTCATTTTTATCATTTACCTAAAGATTAGCTGAACTAACAGACTGAGTTTTGTTCCCAAAGCAAATTTAGATCTGAAATATTCCATCATTTTATTCTGTGACCCGCTGAGCGAAAAGTTGCTGCTGCGACTGACGTTGTTCTGATTTCCTGTGAGGGGATGCAACCTGCAGCTCTGAGACGCTGCAGCGCAGAGGATCAGCGTCTGACCTCCACCTGACCTCCACCTGACCTCCAGCTGACCTTCAGCCGACCTCCACCTGACCTCCACCTGACCTCCAACCAACCTCCACCTGAAAAATAAAGTTAAAATCCTTCAGCCAAACGCTGCAGTAGAGTTCTGATCTGATTTCTCCCTGATAATCCAGATTATAATCTCAGATTATCAGCTGTAAATCTCAGAATCATCTGCTCCTTAACTGAAACAGACCTCTCTGAGGAGTCACCTGGACTTGTTTTGCTTTACAAATTGAACCAATCAGCGTTGCCATGGTGACAGGAGGAGGCGTGAAACGCGCTCTGACGAGGCGAACCAAATTAGGATTATTTCCTCCTCATTTTAGGAGCAAAAGCTGCTTCCTGGAGGAGCCTGAAGGATTCATCCTGTTATGGTTTCATCAGGAAAAGATGAGCGGATCGTTTTTACACTAAAGTTTCTATTTCACTTTAAATCTAAAGTTGAAACCAAAAAAGTTTAATTTCTTCAAAAAAGTAGAAAACAAAAGAGGAAATATAGTAAATTCTTGCAAATACAGTAAAGAATTTTTCTTTTGTTAAACTTCTCAGTTTTTTTCTTCTGGCTTTGATATACTTTATAAAAAATGTTTAAAAAGTTTTTCTGATTCATTCTGATATCTACAAAAGAGAAATAAGTGGAGAAAACTGAAAAGTTCTTTATGTTTCGTTCTGGTTTCAAAGATCTACAATGCTGAAAGACGCTCAACATTCATGTCTGTCCTTCAGGTTGACATGAAGGACATGTCCAACCTGGGACAGACATGCAGGATGCGTCGCAGCTCAGTGCTGCCGTCAGCATGTTGGAGGTAAAAGCAGCCTGTAGCGCGTAGACGCAGACGGATGAGTCTGAAGAATCAGGTCAAAGTCTGGCCTATAAAAACTGATGCACAAAATCTTTTTAACGTAGAGTGGAGGTCCAGTAAAGAATCTGAAAGTGAGCAGAACCAGCAGCAGAACCCTTCCCAGATAGCACAGAATGATTGAAACATTGAAAGTGGTTGGTCACTTGTATGTTGAATCAACGTTAGGGTTTCAACCATAACTGACATATCAACGTTGATTCAACCGTCATCTGAATGTGGATCTACATGCAGATTTGTGTTGTTTTTATATTGAATGAAAGCTAAGGATTTATGTACATTTTAGGTCTGATAGGTCTACATCATAACATGCCACTAAAAGTTTCTTCACTGGAGTTAAACACTATTATAGGCAGATGATGGGTAAACTGTGTACAAAAGGTTAAATATGACAACATGGGTTTGATTTAACATTTTATTTAAGAAAAGAGGGACAGATCTTTAAACATATCTGACTGACAGAACAACAATCTGCTGCCACAGAAGAACAGAGTCCATGAGGTTCAGCTTTGTACTGTATGAACCAGGGAAACAGTACAAGTTGTGGTAACCCCAGTTTGACTCTGGTTGGCGTCACTTTGATTCCTTGTGATGTCTTCCTCTCATTCTGGCGCGTAATGAAGCCACTTCGACAGTTTCGCTGCAGTGAGTCAGCTTTGGGTCAAACTGCAGAGAAAAACACAAAAATAAAAGAAATATGATAAACATTAGAAAAGTTCTGAAAGACATTGAAATATTAAACAGTGAGCTGGTTACAGGTCTGAGAACAAATACAAACCATATAGTTCCTCATGTACACTCACTGTTAAATATGCATCTTAATGTTTACATATACAATTACATTTACCTATCAAACTGCACTATAGTGTAGGATTTATGATATTGATAAATAAAGGGCTGTTTATCAGAAAACCTAACGATAAAACTCAGGGAGGATCAGGTTTATTTAACACACCAGAGACAAATAAATAGAGCAAAAGGTGATTTAACCAGTTACCAATCCAAGGATCAACAGACTGAATCAGTCATTAGCAGGTTTAGTTCAGTGTTTCACCTGCCTTACATGTTAAGTGTTTCCCTTCTGCCTCACCTGGATTGAATCTGTGGATGATTAACAACCTTCTGCACTTCTTGATGGCTGCAGACGGTCATGTAATCATCCAACTCAGCTGTTCTGGTACAGAGGTTCATTTAAGCACGTCCCTAAGCATATCATAATAAAAAGTTAAAAACAAGTGATTACTATCACAACAATTTAAAGCCCACCTGGAGCAGCCAGCCTTACACTTCCTTGTCCACCACATGCTCTCCCAGACCAAACAATAGGCCCCGCCCTATTTTAAAAACTCAAATCCCACAAAATCTCGCAGGATTTCATACTTAGGCCTGGAGTGGTGGGTAGGATGAAAATAATACAAAAGGAGACATGACCTCAATTATTAAAAATATCCGTTTTGCCCCAAAATAACCAGGATTACTATGGGCACAAAACAATGCCCTTATTTTTCAATAAACACATTTAAGATCAAAGTAATATTGAAAGACTTACCATAAAACTGCTCAGAGGAGAATTCAATTCAGAAGCCGGTAGCAAACAAGCCAGCAGCAAAGTGGCTTTTTGGTTGGGACAAACCACTAGTGTAAAATGGGGGGGTGGACTGTACAACTCCTAGTAGAGACTTGTAGATGTTTTTGTGTCAACACATTATGCACAGTCAGTAATAATATTTACAGACAAGTAAGAAAATGTACAGAAAGGAATCACAACCCACTGTTCTCAACATGTAGTGCTTAATTTGAAACATGATTAACCCCCACCTAGTAATAAAATGTTCTGACCCAGAGCTCAAGGAGGGGGAGGGAAGAAGGGATGAGAGGGGGTAAAGAGGAGAAGGTTGGGAGGAGCGGCTGGGTGGGGGAGGTTTGGGAGGGAGTAGGGGGAGATGAGGAGGTGATGAGGGCTGCAACAAACTGCCCAGATTGCACACAACGGTAAATAAACGTTGAATTATAGTCAGAATGGTTGATTTTTGGTTGAGGTCAACAACTGATGGTTGATCAACCATCAAACAACCATCCACCTCCAGCCAAGTAACCAATGTTGAAACTGTGTCATTGAGTCAATGTTGTTTTGTGGTTGAAATCTAATGACTGAAATGCTAATGTCTGATCAACGACTGATCAATGTTGAATCAATGTTGAATCAATGTCAGCTCTTTTGCCACACCCCTTCCCCTCCTCTCCTCCTCATCAGAGCTCTGGGTCAGAGCATTTTATTAGTGAGTGGGGGGTATTACATTCTAAATTAACCTCTGTAAAGGATAGTGGGTGAAGATTCATTTCTGTACATTTTCTTTCTTTTTCATAAAGTCCTACTGACCATTTGAGTGTGATATATTGACACAAAATATAAAGGGGAAAGAGGTGTGTGTGTGTTTTTGGCAGGTGGAGGGAAGGGGGTTGGGCGTTTGAATGGCAGGCGGTGGTGAGGGGTGCAAAAAACACCTGAACACTTTGATTACTAGTTTTTCCCCAAACCTTATCCTCAAGGCAAACTGACCTGCATGCTTTCAGTTCAGCAAAACCTTGTTAATCAAATGTTAATTAAAATCATGTGTGCTGAATTAGGGAAATGGCTAAAACTTGCAGGGCAGTGTGCCTGGTGCCGGTGGTGAAAAACACTGGATTCGATGTGGCATTTCAATCAATGAATGTTAATTGGCTAGAATTGAATGGTTGTTTGATGGTTGATCCAGCGCCAGTTGTCGACTTCAACCAAAAATCAACAATTCTAACTATAATTCAACGTTGATTGAACGTCGTGTGCTATCTGGGTTGTTATTATCTCTCATTGAAATAAACTTTAATATTTGGTCAGGATAAAATATGAGAATATCATCCCTCTGTGAATGCTGAGGAATAGTTTCATCTCTGACCTGATTGGCTGCAGAAATCATTTATTTCTATTATCAATAGGAATAAATCTGGAATAAATTATCAATCTGGAACCAAAATCAGATCAAACAGGAAGACAGGAAGGTGGAGCTAAGGGTGGAGCTTAGGGCCTGCAGCTGTTTCCAGCTTCAGCAGTCACTGTGCATTAAGGTGTTAGTGTTAGCCGCTAAATATTAACTGTTAGGTTTTAGCCATTAGCTTTTAACTGTTTGCCTTTAGCTGCTAGCTGTTAGCCATTATCTGTTAGCTGTTAGCCATTAGCTGTTAGCTGTCTTTCTGAAATATGAAGAACAACTCCAGCATTTCTGGTCCAATCATCTTTTGTCCATTCCTGGTAATATCACTTTGTTGCTTCCCTTTGCTTCGTCGCTCTAACCAGTTGCTCCACTCTGAGCAGCACTTCACTAGTCAGAAGACTTTGAGTAGACCATCAGGAGGGACAGTTTAGCTGCTTCTCCTGGTTTTCAGACTGTAAATGTTAATATTTAGACAAATTAACTTTTCTCAGTTATTTCCAACATTTAATATTGTTTTAATGTTATAAGCCTGATGAAAGATGCTCCAGGTCACATGACCCAACTTCCTGTCCAGGTTCTGGACATCAGACGGACCGCCATGTTCCACAGCAGGACCCAACAGGTCAAAGGTCAGAGAGAACCAATGGATGAACAGCAGAGAGACAGATGTGAGTGAAGTGTGTGTAGAGTGATCAGAGTGTGTGTGTGCTGCTGCGTGTTTCAGTCGAGTCCTCATGATGATCAAGGCAGAGGAAGAAAAACCAATCACAGCTGGCGAGGAGAGAGAAACCGCTCTGCCCTGAAGAAACATCAATTCACTCTGCAAAACACACACACACACACACACACACACACACACACACGCACACACGCGCGCGCGATGCTCATCCTCAGCCCCGGCTCCAGATGAGTTTAACAGGGGGGCAAAATGAATCTACGTAGCTGAACATAGACAACACCACCAGTAGCCTACAGGCTGCTAATTAACTAGCTTAAGGTTCTGTATTGTTATTAGCTAGTCATCTTTTAGCTAACATTAGCTAGTCATCTTTTAGCTAACATTAGCTAGTCATCTTTTAGCTAACATTAGCTAGTCATCTTTTAGCTAACATTAGCTAGTCATCTTTTAGCTAACATTACCTGCATCCAGCAGCTTCACTCAACTCAGTCGGTTAGTTTGGAGGGAAAAACTGTGAAAAGTTCTTTGCGTTTTGCTGGTTTGCTGCCGTGATTCTAACACAAACCTACGTAGCTCCGCCCAGCAGCAGCAGGTCTCCTTCACAGGTGGAAACCCAGCGCGAGCGTCGTAGCGCTCATGTTGCGTTTAAAGGCGGCTCGGAAAAACAGGTTACAACATGTTAACAACGGATTAAACAGTTTTAACTGCTGATAAAAGTGACAGAGGACACAGATATGGGAAGTGTGGAAGCCTCTACTGTATCAAACTGACAGGAATAACAGAGAGTTGGCCATTCTAAGGTAAAAACAACAAACAGCTTCCTGTCCAGGGGGGCACGGTGGACTCTGTGGGCCCCCCAATGCCCGCCCATGCCGCCGGGCCGCTCATCCTGAAGGAACCTTCACATGGCGGTCGGTCTCTTCCTCTCGGTTCGGGTCGCCGGCCGCCAGTGAAAAGCTGACTCTGTCGTCTGATTGGCTGCAGCCTGGTTTCCTTCAGTGTGCAGAAATCCACCTGTTCAGTTCATCACTTCGTAAATAGCTGCAGCCCCGGCGGGACTGATGCGCTGCTGCAGCTCTATTCACTGTACCAAGCGCTTGTTTGTGTGACGTCTTTATCTGCTGAAGTCATCAGCTCTGATGTCATACGAACTGCTTCCTTCAGGGAAACAGGAAGAGACCAGCAGACGGACAGACACCATGTTCAGCTCGAGGCTCCTGCTTCTCACACATACACTGGTGAACATAGAAGATTCCAAATATTTCAAATAACTACTGGATGAATCCCAGAGAAGCTGGAAACAAAAACCTGGAAACATATTTTACATAGAAATAAAAGTTTGTGTTGAGGGAACGCCTCAGCATCTCCTGATAAACCCAGGAGGATTTTACAGAAACTGAGTTCAGATGCTGCAGCTCAGATGGAACATGGGTCAGAACAGAACCACAGTTCTGCTCTCACTGGACCGAACTGTCCAGTCAGCAACAGAACCTGGTCTGAACTACGGTGTTCCACAAGGCTCAACATTAAACCCTTCTCTTCTTAATATTGTTGGATGGTGATCTGATGACGCACAGCTGGACAGAACCAGAACCAGCAGAACCAGGTCTGGGTTACATTTGGACCAGTCATCAGATTTGCCTGCAGCTGAAATCTGGACCCTCGTTTCATTTTGTAAGGTTGGAACGAAGCAGAGAAGCTGAACATGTGGATTGGACCGACGGTTCCACCGAACCTCATGGATTCTCTGTGCTAACCAATGACGTGCGGTCAGGGGAGGCATCATCATGGAAAAATAATAATAAAACCATTTATATTGCTATTTTCACCCTGTGGTTTGTACTATAAAGTACCTATTTTTTTACTTGGCTTAACCAATTCTGATAATTTTTCTTCAAAATCACTGGATTTTCCCATTTTCCCATTCAAATGCTCAGAAGCGAAGCCGGTGAGGCAGCAGGAAGCTGAGCCTCACCTGGACTGATCAACCTCTGGCTAACTGCACTGGCTGCCGTTCTATGAGAGCAGCTCCTCCTGTCTGTACGCCGGCAATGAAATGGCTAAGAAACATTTAATATATGGACTGATTTTCCATAATTTAGCTTATGTTTATAATGTACAGTGTCTTTGGTCACCAGCTGTGTGTGTATCGTGTTTTGTGTGAGGAGGATCGATCAGAAACGGCAGAAAACAGACTCCATGTGAGGCAGGCAGTTCTCTTGGCTCATCACAGGGGGCGCTCATGATCCCAGATATGGTGACTGTACAACTGCAGAGTAAGACACAGTGAGCTAGCCATGGAGCTAGCCACACAGTAAATAAGTAAACTACAGCGATATATTTGTTTTCTCCTCTCTTCAGACGTCAACATGAAAGTCTACATTTCTACACTTTAACAGTTTTCTAAAGTGGGTTTTCAGTTGAAGCAGGAGATAATAACTAAAGGAAGACCAACACCGGAGCTGAAGGTTTTGCTTCGAGAGTTTGATGATTCTCAAACGGAGTAGAAAAGACATGAGGATAGACTTGGCTTTGGATGAACGGAGATTTTATGCAGAATTAGCGGTGCATGGATTTCATGGATACATAAAGGTAAGACAGCAATAAGATGTTTTTGTGGGCTACAGTTTATGTCTAAGTATTTCAGTAAAGTAGAGGAGCTAATCTGCCTAAAACGTACAACAACAGACTGAATGTTCTGTTCTGTGTGCAAATTTCTTGATTTCTTGAATGTTTTTTGGTGTTAAATCCTAAAACATGAAGTGGCATTGTTGTCAGTTGCTATGGCAACGAGTCTGCATAGCGTGGAGAATACCTGTTTCCCTTCGCTGTGGATCATGGCACGAAATTAATACCTACATTTCTAAGTTTCACTGAGTTAACGCGGCTATGGATGACATGTAAAATATGAGTCTTTTTACCCCCCAGTGTTGTTTGCCTGCGCGAAATTTCCGTAGGTCCAATAAGATGGATGGTGTCCAAGTTGTAAATCGGTGTTCTAACACAAACGGACCTCACTGCCTGGTTTTACTGCGGCTCGGCGTGTCGCTCCGCTGCTTTGTCCCAGCGATAAGGAGACATTTTCCTCCAGAAGACAGAGATGCTGTCAGTGGGTGGTGGAACATCAGGCTGGACCAGATTGGCCCGCGGCGCCCGTGTCAACATGGCGGCCATGATGGACGAGGGGCGAGAGGAGAGGAGCTAAGAGGGAACTAATAGGTGATCCTCCCGTCGCCAGCACAGGTTTAACTGAACACACATTCACACACACACACACACACACACACACCTTGGCTTCAGGAGCAGTTCCTCTCAGCAGGGAGCCCACTGAGCCGTTAGCGGTTAGCCGGTTCACCGCGGTTCGTGTCTGTTGGTGGATTGTTGGAGACGAGCTCAGCTTTTATTCCCCAGAAGTTAAAAGGTTACTAACATCTGCGCAGCGAGATGTGTGTGTGTGTGTGTGTGTGTGTAGCAAAGATAGAGAAACGTCCCACAGAGTGCCACTCTCAGATAAACGACCCCTGACCCTTCACAGGCTCCTCTCAGCAGCTGTAACGTGACCTCACTTCCTGTCAGGCTTCTGTAGTTTATTGGGATTTTAAATCTGTGCATCGCGGTTCTGTTCTCTGCTTCTGTGGTTCTTCTCACGTTAAGTGGTTTGGGTTGAATCCAGCAGGTTCTGGTCTGAAGGTCCAGGTTGATCCATGATCCTTAATTCCTAATTTAGTTGCTCATCTCTCTGCTGACAATGAAAAACCGTGGATTCCGTTGAAAATGTAAACCAACAGCAGTTTTATTTAGCAGCTTCTGCTTCAGCTCCCGCCATGGAGAGCAGAAGATGATCCATGCCAGGCAAAGAAAAGGTTTTCCTGAAGGCCTGAGACCGTCATCAGGCAGGGAGGAGAATTCACCACCTTGATCAGAACAAAGGCTTCTAATGACCAACACAGGTAGTCGATGGCTGTACATCAAAACGTGCTTTCTAGACTACGGTCGTCCAGCATAAACGGCACACAACAAACAAGCGGGAGGTAATCAACAAACTGAAAACAGCTGATGGTAATCAGGGGAAAATCTGATGAAAACAAAAAGTAAACAGGAAAAACTAGCTGATCGTAAACGGATCACGACAGAGACGTCTGCTGGGTTCCTTCAGACTGGTTTGGTTTCATCTTGTCTCAGCATTCTGCTGTTGTTGGCTCTGAGGTGTCGGCCATGTTGAAGGTTCAGCTGCCGAGTCTGGACTGGATCCCTTCATCCCAGCTGCCAGAACCGGCCTTTTGTTTCCAGTCTGCCTCTTGTTTCTGGGTGATGTGAGCCGACAGCTTCAGCAGAGCGTGATGCTGCGATACGTTCGTCTTCCTCAGAGCTCTTTGAATTTCAGAGCGAGTGATGAAATCCTGACTCAACGCGGTTCCAGCAGCTTTGCTAACTACGTCTATGAAGAGAAAATAAAGTTTGCTGACTCTGCTGGGCAGAACCGCTTTCAAAGACAGAATCCTCTGGAGCTCAGATCTGACTTTTCCTCCATTGGAAAACAAACAAAGGCTCCACTGGCAGATCTGCATCAGACATTTAATCCCTTTATTGTTTAATGTTAATTAAAGAACCAGAAATATCAATTATTGGCCAAAAACAAGGAGTAATCAACTGTACAACAATAGGAAACAGTTCAGAAGAACCAGCCGCAGCAGGTTCTTCTGTTGCTCTGTGTATGTGTGTGTGCGTGTGTGTGTGTCCAGCTGAGATTTGAATAAATAATAAATAAATAAAAAAATAAATAAAAACCCTCCATGAAGTCGTCACAGCAGCAACGAACTCCAAGGTTCTTCTGTTGCTCTAACCTTTAAGGTTGCAGCAGGTTTTCCATGAATTCCTGTGGACTGCGGTGGGTCCAGAGTTGGACGGAGGGTCAGTTAAACCACAGCAGAGAAGAAAATTGTTATCCGGTCAGTGAAGTCCAGTTCTGCTGACCCAGAGCCAGAAGCTTCTTTCCTGCTGCCTGGCTGACACACACTGGAGATGCAACCAGAAAGATCAAACATCTTCATCTGCTGCAGGTCCAAAAGGTTCTGCTGACCAACCCCAGCAGCAGACGTCCTTCATAGCTTCACTGCTCCTATCAGAGTCTGGGGTAAAGCAGTAGCTGTTGACCTTTGACCTCCAGCCGTAGGAACAACCCAGATTTCCCCTGAATAGAAGTTGATGCTTAAAACCAAGGACTGTTTCAGAACCGGCACAGCAAATCCAGGAGGCCCAGATGAACTCTGAGATTTGATTTCAACACTTTTAAAGTGTCTATATGGGTCCACAGCAGAAAGTGTTAATTTAACTCTTTTTGGAGAGTTGGTACCTTAACTCTAATTAAGTGTCAGATATCAAATCTGCTGGAGTTAATTTTACACTTACTGACACTAATTCAGAGTTAGATCTTATTAACTCTCTCAGAGTACTTCTTTAACTTCTTAAGAGTTATTTGTAATTAATATTAAATAGGTACTTTGTTGTGTTGAACTTTTAAAAATTATTTGGAAAATAAACATTTAATAAAGAGCCAATGATTTTCTCAAATGCATTTATTTCAAAATGTGCACCATAATTACGAAACATATTACAACGTGGAATAATGTGCATGTTTCACATGTCGCTTTTATTCACATGTCGCTTTTATTCACATGTCGCTTTTATTCACATGTCGCTTTTATTCACATGTCGCTTTTTAAAAGGTCTAACATATCAGCTGGGCAATACAAAATGCAGTATGCTTAATACATTTTTCTTCAATACAATATGCATGAAATTGTTCAAAGTACAAGGTGGAGAAAGTAAAGCCTGTATCAATGCCTGCAGTTCATGTAATATGATGGAGTACATTTTGTTTTAACAGGTAGATTGACAGATATTACAGTACATAACAGACCAACCTGATATTCAGATCCATCATTTCTTATCCAGTTTCTGTTTCTGTTGATCAGAGAAAGTTCCTCTCTGCACTCCACCAGAGAGATGTCCATCACTAACAGATTGTCTTCAGGTTGTTGGGCTGTTCGTCTCTGAGTACGACAAACAGTGTCGGACTCTGGATCATAACAAACAAAAACCAGAACAATGAGGAACGGACCGAAGGAATACATTTTTACTACAACTCTAACAACAAGCCTCCATTACAGAAATGTGGAGTTTCAGAGATATTAACACTTAAATAATCATTTTTGGAGCTTGAATCTTCGAAGAATCCATGGAGGGATCAGGAGGGGGAGGTTAGGCTGGAGATTCATCCTCAACCAAACTGGTTCTAATATATATAAAAAGGCAATAAAAGGATTAAAACAAGCTGCAAAACGTAGATAAGAACAGCAGGAATAATGCTCTCAACGTGAAAAACCCTTTTACATTTGTTCAAAGGAAAAAAATCAATCAGAAAGGTTGATAAATCTGACCAATATGCATGTAAACGTTCAACATCACGAAAAAACATCTCCAGATTATTACGGATCTGTTCAAGTTAGCCAATAATTTGATTAAATCTTCACCGACTCGATATTTTTCCAACAAATACTCCGCTAACAGTCGGCATGCTAAGCTAAATATGCTAACTAACACCGAACCGTCTGTCATACAGGCTGAGCTCAACTCAAAATAAGTTATAAACCATCTCAGAAAAAAGTAACTTACCAAGCGCAGTGAATAACTCAGACATGTGGAGAGTAAAAGTCCTGAAATGACTTGGCTTCTGTCGCTCCGGTGGGAACCTGTGATTCTGGGTGGAGGCAGTGAATGAACTCCTTCAGTTTAGAGCCGCTGGTGGAGTTCAGAGTTCAGAGGTCAAAAGTTACTGATTCCATTTTAACACCTCTAGATTTGACAGGAAACACTTTAACACTGGATTTTAACTACTAATAATATACACCCCAGACTTACAGAAACAGAAAGTGACTCTATTAGAGTAAAATTAACTCTGTTTTTACACAAAGTCTACCAACACCAAAACATTTAACACTTTTGAATTTGCTGTGTGGTACCAACCCGATGCAGTCCAGACCCAAACCTTCTGGCCCGGTTCCGTTCATGACAGCAGGGCTTCATGGCTGCTGGCTCCAGTCCAGAACCATCAGAACCGCCTCAGAGGAAGCTTTAGGTTCTGCTTTGTTGAAGCAACAGAAGGAAGTTGAAGAGCGCCGGCACCGAAAGAGGCCAGGGATCCTTCAGGTTCTGACCGGGTTCTGACTGGACTGAAAACCTGAGAGCGTTTTGATTATCTCTCCACTCAGCGACTCGGCGCTCTGCATGCATATTCCTTCTTCTTTTCCATAATTCATGAGTTGCTTAAATTACATCCAGATTTCCATGCATCCGGCTCTTGAATGAAGCAGCTCTTAAACTTTGAAGCTCAGAGCGAATCGGATCCTGGTGGTTCTGGTGGCCTGGCATGGCCACCGTGTTCATCTTGCTGCTTTCTGCAGAGCATTTATTATATCAGCTATCATTAATCATGATAGATTTATGATCATAATAATGTTCATTTCTTGTTGTAACTGAAAATGAATGTTTAAAATCCCCCAAACTGTTGGAAATGAATCAATGAATATGATGAATAAGTGATTAATGGCGTCACTGTGAGCATCTAGTGATGCTAAGATCCTGTGACTGTCGTCCTAAAGAAGCAGCTCAGTGATTCGGAGGAATCATGTCTGGCTGGGAGGCACCGGGGGGCGCGGGGCAGCAGGGGGCAGTGGAGGGCAGGGGGGGGGCAGCAGGGGGCAGTGGAGGGCAGGGGGGGGCAGCAGGGGGCAGTGGAGGGCAGAGGGGGGCAGCAGGGGGCAGTGGAGGGCAGTGGGGGGCACATGATGCCCCCCACTGCCCCCTGCACTCTAGCGCCCCTCTGTGGTTCCCAGTTCCCCTCCCAGTTTTACACCTTGTAGGGTCAGCTGTGTAAACAGGAAGTGACATTAAGCCCCGCCTCCATCAGAACCAGAACCAGGTGGTTCTGCTGCGACCTGGACTGGCCTGGCTGTGAGTGGTTCTGGTCGGTCTCTGAAGCTGCTCTTTGTATTTCTCAGTTTCTCCTTTGTGGTTTGTTATTCTATGTCTCTTGCTTTAACTAGGTCAGCGCTGCTGTTCCTGTTTGGGTTTCATTATTGCTGTTTTCTCTGCTATTTGGGTCGTGCATCACTGCTGGATGTGTTCTGGTTCCTCCTGGTTCTGATCAGCCATCAGTAATCTGAAATCCACTGGTTCTGTCCTTTGTTGGATCTTCCTGTGATGGGCAGGAAAAACCCTTCATGGTTCTTAATTTGCCTTTTTGTCAAAAAATCCCCATCCTGACACTATTTGTGCTGACTGCGCTTTGACCTGGTTCTGACCCAACCTGCTGCTGCCAGGAGTTCTGGAGGCGACTTTGGGTTTTACTGTGAACTGATCTTTAGCTCAATGGATCAGGATAATTCTGGAAGAAAAGCTGTCAAACACCTGAGGCCCCTTCCAGCACCCTGATGGTTAGAATGGCCTAGTCAAAGTCCAGATGTTATGCTCATGGAGGTAGTCTGAGCTTTTAGCAGAGAAGGATGTGAAACATGTTCATTCTGTAGATGCTGACTGCAGACGCCCGCCACACTTTTCAGATGTTCATCATTGCTGACTGCAGATCTGTCCTCATCTCCCGTGGAGGAGCTGATCCCTCCTCCCGGACAGATGGAGCTGGATGGGTGTGTCCTTCCCTCCGCCGCCCGCAGCCGCCTCCATCCGGCGGGAACAGCGCAGGATTCCGGGCTCAGATTCTAACTTTGGATGTCCGTGGAAAAGCCCGCGTGGGAGGAAGGCTGGATGTTCCTGCGTGGATGGTGGAGTGATGGGAGAGTGACGCCGCGGAGCTCGGAGCCGGATCATCCCGGGCTGTGACGGCGCGGCGGCTCCGCCGAGCCGGGGCTGCATCTCTGGCTGCGGGAGAAAGTTGCTGCAGCGAGCTGCATCTGCTGCATTTGCTGCAGAGCGGAGCGGATTAACGGGGACCGGATCCGAAAAGCTGCGGAGCAGAAAACGGAGCGGGGAGCCGGACACCGCCCGAACTGCCCGAACCGGAGGAACAGGAGGAGCCGCTTCCCGTCCCTGTGGAGCGGCGCGCACGGAACCAGGACCGGAATCCTGCGGAGCTCCTGGTCCTGCTTCTGGTTCAGGTTCTGGTTCTGGGTTTGTCTTCACAGCGGGCCGGTGGGTCTGCAGGAGCCTCAGCAGGGAGACGCGGAGAGCGGCTCGGCTCAAGGACACTGTCCGGGATTCAGCTGCGGGAGCCCGGCTCCACCGCCGTGGATCTGTCCGTGGATCTGTCCCCGGGGACTCGGTGAGGCGGCGTTTCCACGCGTGGAGCGGCTCTGAGGAGGAGGGGAGGGGGGGCTAACTGGGAAGAGCTGTTTGGAATTTTCCACGCATTCTTTTGTCCGTGGATCAGTGGGAAAGCCTTCCTCTGACCTGAACAGCTGCACCTGATCTCCCGGGTTCCTTTCTTATCAGTGCACGTCACACACGCACGCGCTTCTGCCTTTTCATCCCCAGAACATCAGCCGAGGAATCTGTCCTCTGTGGACGTGGGGGAGGGGGGGGGGGGAGTTGGAAAAGCTGCTGATCTGCGGGGGCGCCGGCTTGTCATTCAGCTCCCATCAGTTCATCCAGGAGGAAGAGGAGGAGGAAGAGGAGCTGGACATCCATGACGGTGAGGCTGTTATTAATGCATTGTGTGTGTGTGTGTGTGTGTGTGTGTGTGTGTGTGTGTGTGTGTGTGTGTTTTATTTTGGTTCCCAGGAAATGAATCATTGTAATCTGATGAGGCTGAGGAGCCTTCACCCGCTCAGGACTGGGCTGCTCGGTCTGCGCATGCGCAGCTTCTCTGGGTCCAAATGGTTCTGGTCAGATCCGCAGCGGTTCGGCTGACTGACATCTCTTCACTGGTTCTGTGTTCTGATTGGTTGTAGTGGAGGTGTAGTAGTCATGAGGGAATGTGTCCGCAGTGCGTGTGCGCGTGCACGCAGCCGTCCGTTCGCGCGCAGCAGCAGGAGGAAGAGGAGGAGATGATGAAGAGCAAAATGAAAGCTTTCATCCCGTGTTAAAAATAAAAATCACAAACAGATTAAAAATGTTCAGAAAAGGCAAAACAAAAACAAACATCGTTAGAGGACCGACCGGATGCTACGTCACTGCAGGCCGCTGCCCGCCAGCTGCACACCGACCATCTGATCCGGATTCAGGTTCAGACTCTGCCGGTCACAGAGGAAGAAGGTCTGGTTAGTCAGCCGACAGATTCATAACTATCTACAATAAAGATGAAATTTCTTGTTTTCTTGATTTTTGCAGCTTCTAGAAAACAATTTCTAAATAAATCCAGAAGCAAACAGGAAGAAATGACAGAAAATTCTCCTTTCAAAGGGATCAGATTCTAGATTAGGACTTTCAGTTGTTAACATGACAGACTGTGCATTTCTCTCTCCCTCCTCCTGCTCCCTACACACACACACACACACACACAGAAATCCCCTCAGACACACACTGCCTCATCAGCTCTAATCTCAGAAACCCATCTGGGAGGATATTTCTCCTCGGTAATAAATGTCCTGCTTCCACTGCTGGTTCTGTTCGGCACCACAGGACAGAAGCTTTACAGCTTCATTACATCTGGATGAAACGCAGACCTGCTTCGGACATGAACGACGTGAATAGCTGAACTTCCATCACAGCAACAATGAATTTAAAAACATTTTCATGAATATTTCTCCTCCAAGTTTCTCCTGATCTGCAGATCTTGTGTTTGTAGCTCTATGATTCTCCAGAAGCAGAAAGTTTCTGTTCACCAGGCTGATGGAGTCGGTGCTTCAGGCAGAATCAGCTCTGCTTCCATGTTGAGCTCAGGTGTGTGTGTGTGCGTTTGTTTGTAATACCTTGTGGGGACGATTTTCCTGACATATACTACGTTGTGGGGACCGGAGCCTGGTCCCCACGAGGGGAAACCCTGTTTTTGGGTCAGGGGTCAGAGTTAGGGCTAAGGTATGAATTGAGTTTTGGTTAGGGTTAGGAAAAGGGTAAAGGTCAGGTTTAGGCTGTAGAAATGAATGGAAGTCAATGGAAAGTCCCCACAAAGATAGCAAAACAAACATGTGTGTGTGTGACTGCAGGTTGGTGGATCTGGTTCTGATCGTGTAGAAAGTCAGTTGGAAACTGAGCTTCCTGTCTCTAAGAAGAATTAATCTGATGTTTAATCTCCCACATGGAGTTCAACCCCACCCCTCCACCCCTCCATCCCTCCTCTCCTCCACCCCTCCATCCCTCCACCCCTCCTCTCCTCCTCTCCTCCACCCCTCCTCTCCTCCACCCCTCCATCCCTCCTCTCCTCCACCCCTCCATCCCTCCATCCCTCCACCCCTCCATCCCTCCTCTCCTCCACCCCTCCACCCCTCCTCTCCTCCACCCCTCCACCCCTCCTCTCCTCCACCCCTCCAGTCCATCTGTCCATCCAGGCTCCGCCCCCTGACCCCGCCTGACCTCACTAAGTATGGCTGCTCTCTCTGAGCCGATTCTTTGCTGCATTGTTCTTAGCAAAGATAAATGAGTTCAAACTGTGACCAGAACCAAACCCGGCTGGTAATCGGAACCAAAGTCCAGATTCAGATTCAGAATGATTCATGTGGCCGTTGGTGTTACATCAAGAATAAAGACAAAGGATCAAAGAGCAAACGAACCTACTTGCTGCTGGTTGCTGCAGGAGCCGCGCCCCTTCCTGTCACAAGGGGTGTTGTCTCCAGAACCTGTTGGTTCCGGTTGGACCTGATTGGACCCGGTTCTGATGGAGCTGCAGTGACATAACGGCTTAAAGCGGCAGCAGAAATTCTCTGTTTCACTTCAATAAAAGCTGCTTTAGAATGATGGAGGTCATTCTAGACTCACATTCTAGACCACAGGTGTAAACCGCTGCCACCTGAACAGGCTCTGGAGATCTGGAGGAGGAAATGAAGCCGTTTCATTCCAGTGTTTTGTCCCTGTGGCACATCTAAAACCTGCTGGGCAGCAGAGGACTGGAGTCTGACACCCTGATCTAGATGGACTGTGATTTACCAAAGCAGCTGCTGATCCCGTCGTTCTGCTCTTCCTCCCAGCAAACAGCCACAAGAATCCAGAATAATTTGTGGATTATCCAGTCTTGATGTTCAGCTGAGTGAGTTTCTAAGAGCAGCTGCCTGGTTGTGCAGCCTGTTCTGCCCCAGCCTGTGGCAGCTTCAGGGGCAATAAGGGGCGGGGCACCCCCCACCCTGGAGAAGCTTCTGCTTCAGTAAAACATGAAATATGTTGGTGCAGCGAGTTTCTCTTTACACAACGGTTGTTCCCAGTGTTCCTTATTGCCATCATGTCCCATCAGTGGGTTGGTCTTCGTCATCATGAGGCTCTCAGGTTGATTTATTATTAGGAAGAGGAGGAGAGGATGAAGAGCATCAGAAACTCGTCTGCTGGAGGATCCCAGGAGACGATGGAGAGAAACTTCACCACAGAGAAACAGAAGTTGTTCAATGGGCTGATCACACACACAGTCGTGTTTTCATCACTTGCAGGGACTTCACATTGACATCCATTAATTTCTACAGCCTAACCCTAACCCTTTACGCTAATCATCACAGACCCAACCACTAACCCCAAAACAGCAATTTCCCTCATGGGGACCAAGAAGGAGCAAGGAGCAATGGTCCCCATAACCCCACATTGTAGACAGAAGTAGGTTCCCTTAAGGATATGAAAACCTGAAACACACACTAACACACACACTAACACACACATCCTATTCTGCAAGATCTGAATGTCATGTTTGCTATAATGAACCTTGTGTGTGTGTGTGTGTGTGTGTGTGTGTGTGTGTGTGTGTGTGTGTGTGTGTGTGTGTGTGTGTGTGTGTGCTAGTCCGGGTCATTAAACGGTGCCATCAGAGCCAATCTGACAGCAACGATTCCTCCGGAGTTACAGAATGGAGATGTTTAGGAAAGCCCTTCCTCTTCCTCCTCTTCCTCGTCCTGTTGGTCTCCATGGTGACGAGTCGATGTATCAGACCGGCTTCATGGTGGCTTTATTGGACTCTGTTGTCCAACCTGAGGGACAGCTGCTGGTCATAATGTTGTGCTCGTTGCATTGAGTTTCCGTCCAGCCGTTTATTTCAGATTCTGGACGATTTAAACCTGCTGACTGTTGGGTTAAATGTTTCCCACAATGCTTCAGGACAGACAGGCTCTGATGGTGCTGCGTTCAAATGCAGCTCCGATATTCTGGTGATTATCAGGCATCGACAGACAGGCCTAGATAATGGGCGTGGCCTTGGCGGTGGGCGTGGCCTTGGCAGCGGGTGTGGCCTTGGCGGTGGGCGTGGCCTTGGCAGCGGGTGTGGCCTTGGTGGTGGGCGTGGCCTTGGTGGTGGGCGTGGCCTTGGTACTGGTCAGTTTATTTACGGTTCAGTGAGGGAGTGAATACTTTCGTCATGACTTTATCAACCTGTTTGATAAAAACATTCTTTATTTTTATTGCAGTTATTTTGGTATAAATGTCTGAACTATTTCAGTTACCAGACAAGGAGCCATTTAACGGTGCTAAACTCTGAACTCTTGACCTGCTCTGGACTCTTTGCTCTGGACTCTTTGCTCTGGACTCTTTGCTCTGGACTCTTTGCTCTGGACTCTTTGCTCTGGACTCTTTGCTCTGGACTCTTTCTGTTTTCTGTGTTTGTGCAGCAAATGGAGCACAGAGGGAGCCGTCAGCTGCTGACGCTGCCTCCAAACGCCTTCGGAGCAGTTTAGTGCCGTCCTTTTAGCTAAGATTGAACGCTCATGTAAGCTTTCATTACGCTGCATGATTCTCTGCTGAGTCTCCATCTGCTCGTCCTCCATCACAGAACCAAAGATTTCCTCCAAATCTGACCAGATGATCAATTCCTGGAGACGCTCAGCTGGTGAATCCTGGCTGGAAGGAGCAGAACGAAGGTTCGCTTCTGGTTCTGGTTCTGGTTCCTTCTGGAGGACTCTTCCAGCCTGAACCTGTGACTCGATGTTTACCCAACCTGATTGGTCCATCAGTGATCCAGCTCATCCATCCAGCGGTTCTGGATCGGTCTTGATGGAGGATCCATCTTCATGATCCATGAAAAGTTGATAAAAACGGGGAAGCAGAACTTCAGGCAAAAGCTCCAAAAGGGAAATAAGACATTGTACCGGAGGTCAGTCTGCAGACACGGAACAGGCTACATTCACTGATGATGATGATGATGATGAAGCAGTGATTTTTGTGTGAAGAGGAAGAGCAGGAGGCCTAGGAAGATTAGAAATGCTCCATTAATCTCCTCAGTTGAAGTCCAGCAGGTTTTCCTCCTGTCCGTTCAGGAAGTGCAGGAACGTGGCTCCGTATTCAGCTGTACTTGTGAGGACCGGTTCCACTGTGTTTCACTTTAATGACTGAAGAATTTTTCTAAACAGAAAATGTTCCATGATGGTTTAAACATCACAGAGCCGTTACAGCGACGGCTGCAGGATGTTCTGTTCCTGTCCACCCACTCGGCCTACTTCGCTCCGCTCGACGGGAGCGCCCTTCCTGCCCTCCTGCTCTGGAACAACAGAGGAGACGTTTTAGAGGCGCTGAAGAGGCTTCATGCTCAGAGAGAATATCGGCACTAACGGCTTTACTTCAGTTGTTTTTCTCCAACCTTTAGTTTTAAACCAACCAATTCTTCTCTCTCGAATCTGATTGGATGAATTTCTGAATGTTTAAGGGAACATTAGTCCAAGCGTCACGTCCGATTGGTCGACTGTTGCTGCAGCCAATCAAAAGGCTCAAAATGTAAATATCAGGATTTATCTGCTCTTCTACCTTGTGAAGACATTCAGTTTATTTACATAGAGCTAGTTCAGTGTTTCCCAGCCCTGGTCCTCAAGGCTCACTGTCCTACATGTTTTAGAGGTTTTCCTGCTTTAATGTGCCTGACTGATCTGAATGCGGTTCAGCAAACGCCTGTTAATCAGTCATTGATTGAAATCAGATGGTCTGAAGCAAGGCAGTGAGCCTTGAGGACCAGGGTTGGGAAACACTGCGCTAGTTTACAACTAACGTCTCAAAGCACTTCGTAAAAAATTGTTTCCATTCATTCACACATCCTGCAGTTTGCTCTGGTAATTATTCAAAGTAGATAAAAAGTTTCTATCTGAGTAAAGCCAGCAGCAATACTCCAGATGTTCTAACGGTAGAGAGTCTGTGTTCAGACGTTTCAGAGAACCCAGCGAAAACTTTCAGACGTTTGTCCTGAACTCTGCAGTCGGCTCAGCTAACAAACCTTTCTGTCTGTGACATCTCAGCGTTTCCACAGCCTCACGGACATTTTCTGTGAAAAGCTTTTAAATCTGCTGCTGATCAAAGGTTCCCTTTAATTGAGGCGGAGATGTTGGCGAGTCAGCAGAAGCCGGTTGCCTGACTGAGAGCTGAGAGGTTTTTAGCTGCAGCAACAGGTTCCTCAGTGCTGGGAAGGTGTGAGATCGATGGCAGCCGTTATTCCTCTGCACACAATCAGCCATCAGTCAGCAGCCCGGATGTTAGCGCTGCGCTGACGGCTAAAGGTGCCTCCATCACCATCAGGAGGGCGGAGCTAAAGGCGCCTCCATCAGGAGGGCGGGGCTAAAGACGCCTCCATCACCATCAGGAGGGCGGGGCTAAAGGCGCCTCCATCACCATCAGGAGGGCGGGGCTAAAGGCGCCTCCATCACCATCAGGAGGGCGGGGCTAAAGGCGCCTCCATCACCATCAGGAGGGCGGGGCTAAAGGCGCCTCCATCAGGAGGGCGGGGCTAAAGGCGCCTCCATCACCATCAGGAGGGCGGGGCTAAAGGCGCCTCCATTACCATCAGGAGGGCGGGGCTAAAGACGCCTCCATCACCATCAGGAGGGCGGGGCTAAAGACGCCTCCATTACCATCAGGAGGGCGGGGCTAAAGGCGCCTCCATCACCATCAGGAGGGCGGGGCTAAAGGCGCCTCCATCACCATCAGGAGGGCGGAGCTAAAGGCGCCACTATCAGGAGGGCGGGGCTAAAGACGCCTCCATCACCATCAGGAGGGCGGGGCTAAAGGCGCCTCCATCAGGAGGGCGGGGCTAAAGACGCCTCCATCACCATCAGGAGGGCGGGGCTAAAGGCGCCTCCATCAGGAGGGCGGGGCTAAAGACGCCTCCATCACCATCAGGAGGGTGGGGCTAAAGACGCCTCCATTACCATCAGGAGGGCGGGGCTAAAGGCGCCTCCATCAGGAGGGCGGGGCTAAAGACGCCTCTATCACTATCAGGAGGGCGGGGCTAAAGACGCCACTATCAGGAGGGCGGGGCTAAAGACGCCTCCATCACCATCAGGAGGGCGGGGCTAAAGGCGCCTCCATCAGGAGGGCGGGGCTAAAGACGCCTCCATCACTATCAGGAGGGCGGGGCTAAAGACGCCTCCATCACCATCAGGAGGGCGGGGCTAAAGACGCCTCTATCACTATCAGGAGGGCGGGGCTAAAGACGCCACTATCAGGAGGGCGGGGCTAAAGACGCCTCCATCACCATCAGGAGGGCGGGGCTAAAGGCGCCTCCATCAGGAGGGCGGGGCTAAAGACGCCTCCATCACTATCAGGAGGGCGGGGCTAAAGACGCCTCCATTACCATCAGGAGGGCGGGGCTAAAGGCGCCTCCATCACCATCAGGAGGGCGGAGCTAAAGGCGCCACTATCAGGAGGGCGGGGCTAAAGGCGCCTTACTTCCACCTGTGACCAATGCTAGGTCAAGTTCAGTCCGGGGAGATTTCATTGGCAGATGATAATGTTTGCAGGTTTTGTTCAATATGCCTCCTTAAAATGCCGGCTGTGATGCCGGAACCACAGCCTGTTCCTCCGGAGCCGCTGCCTGCTGGCGGCTCAGGTGAGCGGCGGGAAGAGCTGTAGGTGGGTTTATACAGGTGGGGATGGCTGGAGCTGATGCTAAGTGTAGCTTTACAGAGAAAACGTAAATTAAAGGTACGTCCATCCCGGTGAGGACACATGGAGGTGGATGTCTCTGTGACGGAGGAATCAAATCGTGATGCCAACATGAAAAACAAAAACTATGAATATCTGGGTAAGTGACAGTTCATCTACAAACTGACTGAAGATGAACAACACGAGCTAAAGACTGAAGACATTTCATTAGAAGGGTCTTTGTGAGCCTCCTGCTTTATTATTAAGTTCAATATCATTTCAGGTCTTTATTACTTTTGTCCAGTGATCTGTTATTGATTCATGTTGATTTTCTAAACTACAGAAAATTGTTAGGAATGCACAAATATGAAAAATTGGGCTGATGTTGATATTGTTAAGGAGGACCACGGGACAAAACCCGCCCCAGTAGGGTTGGGGTAACCCTAGAACAGCGGGCCGGTTTCGCGCTCTGACACCAACGCTGATGAACTTTACACGTCAGAGTCACCAAGAACAAACGGCTGCATGCAGAGATCCGCTAACGAGGAAAATCACAGCAACACCTTCAACTCAGCTTGGCTGAGCTAGCATGGGACACGATGGAGGCACATGAACAGAAGCACCACAATATTAATATGGCAGTATTTACCCATTTTTTATTTCATACACTTTTTTATTCGATTACTTGATTAATTGTCAGAATAATCAATATATTAATCATTGACAGCAGCTCTACTTTTATCAACTAGACTAAATAAATTTTGTCGTGAAAAGTGTCATTTCTCAAAAATGTTTTTGATCCACACTGTGTGTGTGTGAAAACTCAATCATCAGAAGCAGCAGGCTGCTGCATGAAGAACTAACCTGCATTAATCCGATGTAATCCCAGCCGGTCGGGAATCTGAGTCAGGCTGAAACACAATGGAGCAGCAAGAACGACAATCCGGCTGCAGCCTTTAATAATTCAATTTTCAGCAGCAGAGATTAGTGCCATTACATTACAGCAACACCAAACCTGCAGCTCTGCCTCCTGGTCTCTGCTCCCTCTCATCCTTTGCTCCTTGACCTTTGCTCTGCTGCAGGAGCCCGGCGCTCCTCCAGCAGAGCCAGTGAGGCGTGTTGTTGTTAGTCCTGCCAGACGGAGCCAGATGGGCGACAGAGATTGATAGTTTTGAGCAGAGCAGTTCCATGTTGAGCTGCCGGATGTGGGATGTGTTTCTGGAGCGAACGCCTCCACCAGGACGGAGCGGGAAGTGAGCATCCGGGATGAAATCTGATGAGTCACAACATTGTTTCTGGTTTTCTCCCATCAATCAGGTCCCACTTTAAATTATATGTAACATTAAGTTTAATTAATTATGTGGATTTTAATGTGATAACATTTGTTTTGAGTGGAACCTTTGTTTTTGCGTGTTTCTGATACGCCTGCAAATCTGACGCACAGCTACATCTGCTAACTTTAGCAACTAGCGGCTTCGCGGTTTGATGCTGGAAAAGACTGTTGTGCTAAAAGCAGTTAGCCTGTCAGTGAAGCTATGCTAGGATAAAATAGCATCTCGATGCTAATCATGTAGCAGCTAACGCTAACGTCAGAACCACAGTAAGAAGCTCCATGAATGATGGGAGGTTTTCTGCCTCCAGATGTTTCCAGGCCTTCAGCATCTGATGTCATCATCATCCATGAGAAAATATTTCACAGAAATGTTGAAATCTGATTTTCTCTTTTTACATAAAAGCTCAAAGAAAACATCATTTTTAGTCTGGATGAAGCTTTTCAGTTAAATGTGGATTGGGTGAAGTCGGAACGTTTTCTCTGTTAGCTTGTTCCAGGATACATGACGACAATTTTACTGAACATTTGTCTATAGATCTATATTTAATAGAGCTGCAAAATATTTAGCAGCAACATGTTTCATTCATGAAGAACTGAGCAGAAACGTCCGACTGTCTTCAGCTTCATTAGATCACTGATGGGAATCTGCATGAAATATGATCCTGGATCATCTGGACCCAGAGGGACGAGGGGGACACAGGGGGCCACAGGGGGACACAGGGGGACATGCTGTCCTTCACTGCAGCTGCAGACTGTCTCTTAGAGGATGTTTCTCCAGCTGGTTGAAAACCTGCAGCAGCTGGAAAACAGAAAAGTTTCCACAGCAACTCAAGACGGCTGGACATTGGAGTTTAATGGCAGTGAGTTAGTGAACCCCAGTGTGTGTGTGTGTCTGTGTGTGCGTGTGTGTGTGCGTGTGTGTGTGTGCGTGTGTGTGCGTGTGTCTGTGTGTGCGTGTGTGTGTGTGTGTGTGTGTGTGCGTGTGTGTGTGCGTGTGTGTGCGTGTGTGTGTGCGTGTGTGTGTGTGTGTGTGTGCGTGTGTGTGCGTGTGTGTGTGTCTGTGTGTGTGTGTGTGTGTGTGTGCGCGTTTGTTTGTAATACCTTGTGGGGACGATTTTCCTGACATAAACTACGTTGTGGGGACCAATTGCTCCTCGTGGGGCCCGGAGCCTGGTCCCCACGAGGGGAAACCCTGTTTATGGGTCAGGGGTCAGAGTTAGGGCTAAGGTATGAATTGAGTTTTGGTTGGTTAGGGTTAGGAAAAGGGTAAAGGTCAGGTTTAGGCTGTAGAAATGAATGGAAGTCAATGCCCAGATAGCACAGAATCATTGAAACAACATTGAATCAACGTTAGGGTTTCAACCATTACTGACATATCAACGTTGATTCAACCATCATCTGAACGTGGATCTGCATGCAGATTTGTGTTGTTTTTATATTGAATGAAAGCTAAGGATTTATGTACATTTTAGGTCTGATAGGTGTACATCATAACATGCCACTAAAAGTTTCTTCACTGGAGTTAAACACTATTATAGGCAGATGATGGGTAAACTGTGTACAAAAGTTTAAAAATGACAACATGGGTTTGATTTAACATTTTATTTAAGAAAAGAGGGACAGATCTTTAAACATATTTGATTCCTTTTTGACTGTCAAAACAACAGTCTGTTGTCCACAGAAGAACAGAGTCCATGAGGTTAAGCTTTGTACTGTATGAAGTAGGGAAACAGTACAAGTTGTGGTAACCCCAGTTTGACTCTGGTTGGCGTCACTTTGATTCCTTGTGATGTCTTCCTCTCATTCTGGCGCGTAATGAAGCCACTTCTTGACAATTTTGCTGCAGTCCTCAAGAGTCAGCTTTTGGTCAAACTGCAGAGCAACAGCTGAAAAAAATAAAAGTGAGGAAGGTGCCGGTTAGAAATATGATAAACATTTGAAAAGTTCTGAAACACAATGAAAGATTAAACAGTGTACTGGTTACAGGTCTGAGAACAAATACAAACCATATAGTTCCCCATGTACACTCACTGTTAAATTAATATCTTAATCTTTCATTAATATTTATCTTAATGTTTACATATACAACTGCATTTACCCATCAAGCTGCAGTATAGTGTAGGATTTATGATATTGATATTAAATCAATATTTAAAATAAAGGGCTGTTTATCAGAAAACCTAACAATAAAACTCAGGGAGGATCAGGTTTATTTAACACACCAGAGACAAATAAATAGAGCAAAAGGTGATTTATAGTGTAGTTGGAAAAATTATAATTTATACAGAATAAACTTCCATCAAATAGCTGGTTCAATCTTCCATCAACTACAAATATTTCCAAATAAGTTGATTAAATTCCTTAAAAAGTGTCTATATGCTAATAAAGATCCCACACAAGTAACAATAGTCCAGTTCAATTTAACCAGTTACCAATCCAAGGATCAACAGACTGAATCAGTCATTAGCAGGTTTAGTTCAGTGTTTCACCTGCCTTACATGTTAAGTGTTTCCCTTCTGCCTCACCTGGATTGAATCTGTGGATGATTAACAACCTTCTGCACTTCTTGATGGCTGCAGACGGTCATGTAATCATCCAACTCAGCTGTTCTGGTACAGAGGCTCATTTAAGCACGTCCCTAAGCATATCATAATAAAAAGTTAAAAACAAGTGATTACTATCACAACAATTTAAAGCCCACCTGGAGCAGCCAGCCTTACACTTCCTTGTCCACCACATGCTCTCCCAGACCAAACAATAGGCCCCGCCCTATTTTAAAAACTCAAATCCCACAAAATCTCGCAGGATTTCATACTTAGGCCTGGAGTGGTGGGTAGGATGAAAATAATACAAAAGGAGACATGACCTCAATTATTAAAAATATCCGTTTTGCCCCAAAATAACCAGGATTACTATGGGCACAAAACAATGCCCTTATTTTTCAATAAACACATTTAAGATCAAAGTAATATTGAAAAACTTACCATAAAAGTGCTCAGCGGAGAATTCAATTCAGAAGCCGGTAGCAAACAAGCCAGCAGCAAAGTGGCTGTTTGGTTGGGACAAACCACAAGTGTAAAATTGGGGAGGTGGACTGTACAACTCCTAGTACAGACTTGTAGATGTTTTTGTGTCAACACATTATGCACAGTCAGTAATAATATTTACAGACAAGTAAGAAAATGTACAGAAAGGAATCACAACCCACTGTTCTCAACATGTAGTGCTTAATTTGAAACATGATTAACCCCCACCTAGTAATAAAATGTTCTGACCCAGAGCTCAAGGAGGGGGAGGGAAGAAGGGATGAGAGGGGGTAAAGAGGAGAAGGTTGGGAGGAGCGACTGGGTGGGGGAGGTTTGGGAGGGAGTAGGGGGAGATGAGGAGGTGATGAGGGATCCAACAAACTGCCCAGATTGCACACAATGGTAAATCAACATTGAATTATAGTCAGAAGGGTTGATTTTTGGTTGAAGGTCAACAACTGACGGTTGATCAACCATCAAACAACCATCCACCTCCAGCCAAGTAACCAATGTTGAAACTGTGTCATTGAATCAATGTTGTTTTGTGGTTGAAATCTAATGAATGAAATGCTAATGTCTGATCAACGACTGATCAATGTTGAATCAATGTTGAATCAATGTCAGCTCTTTTGCCACACCCCTTCCCCTCCTCTCCTCCTCATCAGAGCTCTGGGTCAGAGCATTTTATTAGTGAGTGGGGGGTATTACATTCTAAATTAACCTCTGTAAAGGATAGTTGGTGAAGATTCATTTCTGTACATTTTCTTTCTTTTTCATAAAAAAGTCCTACTGACCATTTGAGTGTGATATATTGACACAAAAACATCTACAACTTACTACAAGGAGTGGAGCGGTCCACCCCCACCATTTACATGAGTGGGATGTCCCAAACACACAGCCACTTCGCTGTTGGCTTGTTGGCAAAAGATGTTAATTCAATGTTGAATTGCCATCATGTGCAATCTGGCCAGGCGCAGAGCTATGGGGGGGTGGGGCTGGGGTGCGGTTTCAAGTCGCTTAAATATCTGATTATAGACTGAGAAAGTCTACCGCCTGTTGAGAAAGGTCTATTTAATGTTAAAGGTACTTTCCCTCAATGGAATATATACTAGTCAGTCCCAGTGACCGTTTCACTCACGGTTTAGCCGATGTGTTTCCTGGGAAAAGATCAACCAAAAAACGCAGACCAACCTCCCCGCCCCTCGCTCAACAGTTTCTGGTAGCGCAGGCGATAAACGTCAGGGGCCTGGTGATTCGTTAGGGGTCCGGTAATTAGCCCCGCCCCCCGGCCCAACGCTGACTTGTTCCGCTAGTGAATCTGGGTACAGATCGGGATCACAACTCAGTGTTGTCAACACATAGTGCTTAAGTTAAAACGTGATTAACCCTCACCTAAAAGGGGTTGTGCTGTGGTGGCGCAGGGGTTAAGCACAAACCACAATCAAGGACTCAGTCCTCAACACAGCTGTCACAGGTTCAATTCCTGACCTTGGCAACCTTTGCTGCATTACCCACCTTCTCTCATTACCCCCCTTCTCTCATTACCCACCTTCCTGTCAATTAACTATCAAATAAAGGCCACTAGCCAAAACAATCTTTTAAAAAATAAAATGTGAAAAATGACAAACCCTCACTTAAAATTAAAGTTGTTTCACCCGATTGAGGGGTAGATGGGCCCAGGTGGGGGGAAAGAGGTGTGTGTGTGTTTTTGGCGGGTGGAGGGAAGGGGGTTGGGCGTTTGAATGGCAGGCGGTGGTGAGGGGTGCAAAAAACACCTGAACACTTTGATTACTAGTTTCTCCCCAAACCTTATCCTCAAGGCAAACTGACCTGCATGCTTCAGCAAAACCTTGTTAATCAAATGTTAATTAAAATCATGTGTGCTGAATTAGGGAAATGCCTAAAACTTGCAGGGCAGTGTGCCTGGTGCCGGTGCTGAAAAACACTGGATTCGATGTGGCATTTCAATCAATGAATGTTAATTGGCTAGAATTGAATGGTTGTTTGATGGTTGATCCAGCTTCTGTCGTTGACCTGAACCATACATGCAGCCTTTGTGATCATAATTCAACATTGAATTAACATCGTGTGCTATCTGGGTAGTTCTTCCCCAAACCTTGACGTCAATCAAACTGACCTGCGTTTTTTCAGTTCAGCAAAACCCCATTAATCAGACGTCAATTAATATCATGTGTGTTGAATTAGGGAAATGCCTAAAACTTGTAGGGCCTGGAGGACCAGTGCTGAAACACACTGGATTCGACGTTGGCATTTCATTTATTTGATGTCAACCACAAAACAACATTGATTCAATGACACAGTTTCAACATTAGTTAATTGGCTAGAATTGAATGGTTGTTTTATAGTTGATCCACCATCAGTTGTCGATCTCAACCAAACATGCAACCTTTGTGATAATTCAACATTGAATTAACATATTTTCCAACAAGCCAACAGCGAAGCAGCTGTGTGTTTGGGACATCCCACTCATGTAAACGGTGGGGGTGGACCGCTCCACTCCTTGTAGTAAGTTGTAGATGTTTTTGTGTCAATATATCACACACACACAGTCAGTGAGAATTGTTATGAACAAGTAAGAAAATGTACAGAAAGGAATCACCACCGACTATCCTCTACAGTGCTTAATTTAAATGTGACAACCCCCACTCAGTAATAAAATGCTCTGACCCAGAGCGCTGATGAGGAGGAGAGGAGGGGAAGGGGTGAGGCAATACATCTGACATTGATTCAATATTGATCAGATGTTGATCAGACATCAGCATTTCAGTCATTAGATTTCAACCACAAAACAACATTGATTCAATGACACAGTTTCAACACTGGTTACTTGGCTAGAGGTGGATGGTTGTTTGATGGTTGATCCACCGTCATTTGTCGACTTCAACCAAAAATCAACGATTCTAACTATTTTTCAACGTTGATTTAACATCATGTGCTATCTGGGTGGAAAGTCCCCACAAAGATAGCAACACAAACGTGTGTGTGTGTGTGTGGTGCTGAGCAGCACCTGTATGCGACCTTGAATAATTCAGCTCTAGAAGTGAAGAAATGATTCATGCTGATTATTTTCATGGTGACGCCCTGAATGGCACCGTGTTGCCAAGAAGCGCCACCATGACTTAGCGACTATCCTGAAAGGTCAAAGGTCATTCTGACGGTCAAAAGTGACCTGAATCAGTTTTGCAAAACACTGACTATTAACAAACAGAACCAACCATCTGAAGCAACTTGAAGTTGGAAAGAGACTCTGAGATGTTTAATGAGGAAGACAAGACTTCTCTGCCTCTTCATCTCTTTATCCTCACACTCCTCCTCTCTCTCTCTCGCTCTCTTTCTCCCTTTCTTTCTCGCTCGCTCTCTTTTTCTCTCTCGTTCTCTCTCTCCTCTCTCTTTTTCTCTCTCTTTCTCTCTCGCTCTCTTTTTCTCTCTCGCTCTCTCTCTCGCTGTCTCTTTCTCCCTTTCTTTCTCTCTCGCTCTCTCTTTCTCTCTCGTTCTCTCGCTCGCTCTCTCTTTCTCTCTCTTGCTCTTTTTCTCTCTCTCTCTCTTTCTCTCTCTCGCTCTCTTTTTCTCTCTCTCTCCTCTCTCTCTTTCTGTCTCTCTTTCTCTCTCTCTGTCTCTCTTTCTCTCGCTCGCTCGCTCTCTCTCTCTCTTTCTCTCTCCCCTGTAATGCAGTAAATGGAGGTGGGTTCTAGTTCTGGTTCTGGATTTTCCTGCAGAAGGGGATCGTCCTGAAACTCCAACCTTTCCTCCACTTCCTGTGATTTCTGATCATTAACCTGCAGTTATGGATTATAGGAAATTTAAAGTACTCACCCAGCTTTTATTTTGGTAGTCCACTTCCAGTTTTCAGTGGGTGAATTTGCATGTTAGCTAATACTCAGCTCTGAGCTAAATATTTAGCTAACATGCTAATTGCTGCTAATGAAACATTTAGCTGCTAACTGTGACTTTTCCAAATGAATAACTTGGTGACTTTAACCTTCCAGTATCTCCAGCATCACCGTCACTGATGATGCTGATTCTGCTGCCGGGTTTGGCTTCCTGGTTCTGTTGGTGTTCATGCTAACTAGCTCCAAATTAGCATTGAGCACACACCCAGTCAGAATCTGGTGAGGCCCAGACCCACCGGTGGAGGAGACTGTATGTCAGGGTTTATTCTGTCAAAGTCTTTAGCTCATCCATTCTTCCTGAAAAGCCAAAACCTCCTCAAGTGAGCAGAACATATTTTTGGCAAACTGAGAAAGTTACTTTGAATTCTGCCGTTTTAATCGACAATTTCTAATGCGATACTTCAAAATGCAAACACATGTACGGTACTGAATTATGAGTGAAACTGGAACTGGCTGAATAAGGATGTGATCAGGAGTACCATCTGCTAACTAAAAGTTGATTTAATTAATGGATCATCATGTCAGTTCAAAGATTCTCCTCGTCCAGCAGAATAAACCCGGCGGTTCTGAGCGGTCGGTGAGATTCTGGGTAGCCATGTTAGCCTGCAAACCTCAGTCCAGAGCCGGTTCTGAAGGGACGGTGGAGTCCAACAGCCGACCGTCTGATCGTAACGCAGCCAGCGAGACGGAACCCTCGATGAAGACGACCTCTGACCTTTTCCTCCCAGGAGGCTGCAGCCGAGGGCAGCCATGTGTAGCAGGTATTTTAATTAGCAACATGCTCATTGTTAGCTCTGGTAATTAGCCACATGGAGCCGGAGGCAGGCAGGAGACGGCTGGGAACATTCATGTTCATTAGAAAAATGTCTTCATTATGATGTTTACAAACATTAGGAGTAAATATTTTCCTGCAGAGGAACGGTGAAAATGGGGAGTAGAATGAAAACATGAGGTTTTTGGGTGGTGTAAACCGGGTGAGGTAGATCTGGATGTGGTTCCTGTGTTTGGACCGTTGACAGCATGAATGTGTTTGCAGTCGCTACTTTCTTCCGTATTTATTAAGACAAACTCCATAGAAACGGTGAGGCTCCCACAGGAACATGGCTGACCTGTCAGAGCTTTATAACCCAGTTATTGATCACTGTGAGGGTTCTCACATTAACCAGCCAGAGAGACGCTGAATGGGATTCAAAAATAATCTTAATTTATTACAAAAAAGTTCAAAAATAATCAAACAATGAAGAATTGGGCCCAAAACTGAGGTCAACATAACAAACTCCAACTCAGGTGTTAACACAAAAAACTCAAACACAAAACTGACCTAACTAACAAGACATGAGGGGAACTTAAATAGTGGCTGATCAGACCACTGCTGACACACAAGGGGTAATTTAAACATACAAAAACTTAAATAAATACAATACCAAATCTTTAAATTAAACAAACAGACTGAAACTACCTAATAGAAAAAGCATTAAATAAATGGTCAAATTAAATGAAAGAAAACCAAATTTCCCCATTCCCTGGCAAACAAATGGAACGGCCCGCTGAGGAGGTTTGCCAGCCATATAAGGACGTCAATTAGCTGGAGCTTTTCTGTGACTCTCCAGCAGCAGCTCCAAAGGAAACTGGGAACTCAAAACAAATAAATTAATTTGTTGCTTTCAACAAAAATATAAAGAACTGACAAATAAGATTAACTAAATGTGTGCACTCCAAACAGTTAACCAAAAAAGTCAGACTAATGAAAATAATTAACAAAAATCTAAACTATTCACTAATTAATGTCTAAATTAATGTAAAGGATAAAACAAACAAAATGATTACCATTCAGGTCGGTGTGACAGTAGGGTCAGCTGTCACAATCACAATCAGTCTCCTGTTTCTCTCACTTCATATGCAGCTGTCGGCAGGGGCGCCTCAGGAATCTTGGGCCCCCTGACAAAAGATTACATCAAGCTGCAGTGCATAACTTTAATAAAAATATGTTTTCTCCATATTTGTTAAAGCTGTCACCATGTTGTAGCAGTTTGTTATGAGACAGATAATCTGTGAAAACAATCAATCTCCTCCATCTGCTTCCTGAATTACTATTACTGGTTAAAGTAATGAACCGGTCTGACCAAAACAACCAAACTGGGTTATAAATTAACACTCTTGCCTTTTTCTCTGTCTCCCTCTGTTTTTTTGAAAACCTGATTTTCTAACTTTTCTTAGCAGCATAGTAACTGCCACAGTCGTTCTTGTTTCCTACTGTCTGCTGCTGAAAACGTCACCGTCAAGCAGGAACGAACCATTTCATGCAGGGGGGTTGGGGGGGTTCAGGGCAAATATGGATGTGTGTTTTTTGGTCTTGGAGAGGGAACATAAAAGTTTTACTGCTAAAAACAATCTTTGAAAATACAATATGATTAATTTTGTAATTGACAGGACCTCAATATTTTTTAATTTCTATGAACAAAAAGTAAATTGTGGAGGGCCCCCTGTCGGTCAGGGGCCCCTAGAAATGTCATGACTTTCCCCCCTAAACGCGCCCCTGGCTGGAAGTGAAACATTTTCTCCACCAGCCACTGTTTTTTTTCTTCTGATCACAGACCCCACCAGTACAAGAAAGTCATATAAAATATATGATTTATCCTTAACTCTAAGAAAACCGATTTACTGACAATAATCTTACCATACACCTGTATTTATACTGACTTAGCACAAAGCATGGACACCTTAAGAGATGCAGTGCAGTAATTACTAACAGTAAACTTTAACTACACAGCCCTAACATTCTTGCAGTCATTTCCTAAATTGAACATTTCCACATTTTGGCTACAACTCCCCCAGATTATTAAAGATGTGTCTGGTCATTTTTCTAATATATTTAAATGGTATCAATAGCTGTTTTCCAACTGTTCTACTTGTTGCGTTTTCTATTAAAATTCACAATTATTCTTATTACTATAATATGTCAGAACTGTTCATTATTAATTCCACGGGCCGTCATCATTCCTGTTATCCCAGGGTTTTTTGACTTCCTGCTAGCTTAGTGTTGGCTTCCCCCTCCAGGACTCACAGCTGGATGAAACGAGAACATTTCCTCACCTTCCTACCGGGCAGCAGCAGCTAATCTGAACTCTTCCTCAATCTGTCCCTGGTCACGTCTTTCTCATCGTCCTCCTCTGATGGTAATAAATCCCCCGAATAGTTAATTCTCCCTCCTTCTCTGGTCCAGCGGTAAAAGTTTGTGTGGTAATTAACATATCTGTTAGTTTGACACATTTTCTGAATGGGCTTGCGCGCTTTTTAGCTTTTGTTGTAGTTTTTCTGACCCGCCCCGGCTCGTCTCCGTTCCCTTTGCTCGGACTCCGGTTAGCAGCTAACGGTTAGCAGCTAACGGTTTAGCAGCTAACGGTTAGCAGCTAACGGTTTAGCAGCTAACGGTTAGCAGCTAACGGTTAGCAGAAATGGCGCTATTTATAACCTTAGAGGGGAGGGGCGGGCCAAGGAGAACCGAGGGATTTCGTTGGATAAGCCTAATCTCCGCCAATAAAGTCAACCAATGGGCTGTCACGGTCGATAAAAATTACATTTAATATACATTTTTGTTAAATTATGACAGCGTAGGGCCAACAGATATGGGCAGTAAATGCATCAGTCTGTAGTCCAGACGGTCAGCCGCCTCTGGACAGAAGTTCAAACTGAACGCATTTGACCAGTGGCTAATTTCCACCCTGGTGGAAACGATGGAAACGAAACTGGTGGATAAGATGGAAACACTGAAAACTGTGGAAACTCTAGGAACCATTTGAGTTTCATGTTGTGGAGTAGATTAAGATAACGAGATATTTACCATGGGGGGAATCACTGGAAACACTGGAAATGGTGGAAACGAGTCTTTGTGTTTGTGATCGAGGTTCTGGCCCTCGCCAGAAATCAGTGCAATCGCTGAAAATGGTGGAAATATTGAAAATGCTGAAAACAGACACAAATAGGTCAGTTTGTGTCTAATTGAGGTTTTCTGGTGGAGTTTCTGCTTCATGTTTGAACGGTTCTTGTTCAGTCAGTCTTTGTGGTTGAAGCTGAGATCTGGTCTATTAATCAGTTTATCACATGTGCTTCACGTTGCGGCGTAGAGGAAGAAATATTTACCATTGTGGGAAACGCTGATGATGAAGGAAACCCTGCAGGAAATGCAGGGCTCTGCTGAATGATTCATGCTGAAAAGAAGGCAGCATTCAGCACAGAAAACAAAGACAAGGATTCATGCATGCATGAGTGCTTCCAAAACACACTTAGCCCTGGCCACACACACACACACACAGGCCAACACACCACTACCATGATCTGACACACACAGTGGGTGAGCCGTCTGCTGTGGGACGTTGTTCAGCGTGTTGTCAGCATCCTGACTGTGGGACATGAGGACGGTGGACTCCCGGTGTCTGAGAGGACGAGTGGGACGGTGTTTGATGCAGCGTGGGCTGGAGGTACGCTCAGCTCTCTGCAGGGGTAAAAATACGTCTGCATCTCTGGAAAATGGAGCAAACACGAGCTGGACTCTGTTTTCATCTTCAGGTTCCAGTTTCAGGACCGCTTCACTAACTGAAGGTCCAAACCTCTGTCTGTCTCCGGCCCTGTCTACTTCCTGGATCGGCCTCATCATTCATGATGGGCTGTGGATGAGTTTCTTGGTCTTATGTAGAAGTTTAAAAGAGACATCTAAGTTCTCACTCCAAGTCTCAGACCTCCAATGAAACACTGTTTACTATGACTTTTAAAATAAATAAAACCTGGAAAGTTAGCAGTTCAATAACTGCAGTGCTTTTGCTGTTATGTTTTCAGTTGTTCAGCTGGGTTGAGGAGGAAAACTGATTCAGACATGGAGGATAGAAACGTTTGTTCCTGATGGACGGGTTAGTTCAAGTAACAATGCTTCATAAAGGACCAATCACAGTGCAGGTGAACTCTGATAATGGTGCAGATTTAAAAAACTGCAGCCATGTGACCAAATGCTAACATAGCTAGCATTTTATTAGCAACGTATAAACTGTCCAAAAGTGTTCTGCTGAATGAGGAGATGATATGAAATGTTGGAGTTAAAACAGGTTCTGGTTATTATTGTGCAGTGTGTGAAGACGTGTTCTAGTTTGATGATGTGAACAGGATTATGGGTTAGGCGGTAGAAATTAATGGAAGTCAATGTGAAGTCCCCACAAGTGATGAAAACACAACTGTGTGCGTGTGTGTGTTTAGCTACACTATTTAGGACAGTTTATGTCATGTTTACAGGGTTTCCCCCAGTAAACCTGCTCAGCCCGGTGATCGGGGCGCCGAGGAGGTCCATCGGGGTTTTGTATTAAAAGATGTTAAGTTGACAGGAAACATAAAATATTACTGGGTAATTATTAGAGGTCTGCCGATCGATCGGCCAATTTCCGTGAAAAAGTGTATGATCGGTGATCTCGGTCTCTTGTTGCCGATCACACAAACCGATCATCACCTGCTTCTCATTTCCAGCCTGCCTGTGCAGCTGGTCTCCTCTTTCCTTCACTCTGCGCAAACGCAGCAACAAATCCGAAGCGATGTGGAACTATAACCACTGAGGGAAGTTTGCTGCGTGTTGAGTTGGAAAATTGAAGCAGGTCAAAATGCATCAACACGACGAATCTAATATGGAATAAAAACAATGAGATACTTGACGGAGTTTGGCTACATCGAGGCTCACTGCAGTAAATCAGACATATGGAGGATCAGACAGCAGGTAAAGCAGCGCACAGCTACAAACACTCACCCGGATTAGCATGACGGTCAGAAAGCTAAACAAATAACCTGGAAAATGATTTAAGTCTTCGAGCTGCGATGTCAGACGCTGGTTCTGCTCTCATGCAGGTGCAGGTGAGGAGCTTTAGCCTCTCCTCGATGTCACACATTACGCTGGTTTTATATTATTATTATTTTTCTGGTTACAGATGCACCAACCCACACCAAATGCTTTGTCCACGTAGCCAGAGTTGATGCGTGCGGCCGAGCAGAGATCTGAAACTCTCGTCCCATAAACTCCAGCAACCAAAACAGTTTCTGAGATTCTTATTAAAACTCAGCAGACATGAAATGTCAGAGCTGCTAAAGCCACATTAGCAGCATTGAATTAAATCTCCTGTTTGTTGCTCATCTCTGCTCAGTGCAGCAGATTTACCTCATCCTGCAGGGCCGGTCCAAGGCTGATGAGGCCTGGGGCAGAATCTGACTGAGGGGCCCCTGTAGCTGCTACAACATCAGCAGCTCTAGCAGCTTCTGTGTTACATTTAATCTGGGAGAGGAGGAGGAGTTTAACTGGCCAACCTAAAAACAATCAGCTATAATCCAGTTTATTCATTTGTATCTGTGAACAAACAGCTCAAACTCAAAGATTAAACTCGCAGCATCAGATTGTTGCTATGGCAACAAAACAATTAGCTATGAATATTGTTCTTTGAAGTTTTACAAAGTAAACCTACCAGCTCCTTAAAATCTTACATTTAAACGTTAAACAGTTTAAAATCTTTTAATTTAAGCTGAAAGCATTAAACCAAATTCAGCAGCATTGATCATCTCAATAAATAAATGTTACATTTATGAATCTGTGTTAGAATATCAGCATTTATGGCCCCTGAAGCCCTCGTACCTTGATGAATTTTCCAAGGAAACATGGATCCTCACTGGGGTTGATGCAAATGTCCATAAATGTGAGCCAATATGAGCGATCTGTGCCGAGGTCAACTTCAGAGATCAAGCCACGACAGCGTGCGCGAAACGGCCAATGCTCAGAGACGCCAGCGGCACATAAAGCCTGGCCGCCTGCCAGGCCTTTAATCCCTGTTTACCAACCTTCTGAAGACTGACGGGCCTTACGGGGCCAAAGCCCGGCCCTGATATGATGGACCTCCTTGCGTGGGGTCAGAGGTCAGACTTAGAGGTATGGTAAGAATTAGGTTTTGATTAAGGTTTGGGTTTGGGCCAGGGAAAATGTCAGGGTTAGTAAATGGATTTACTAGATGAATGAAAGTCAATACAAAGTCCTGATATGTGTGGAAATACAATCGCCGTGTGTGCAGGTGCAGAGCATTAAAGTCTTTTAGCACAATGCTAATACATTCTTGCATCAGCACTTCTGTTTGCTTCTTTGCTCAAAGTTGAAACTAAACTCCAGTCATCAGCATTAAAACTTCCTGCTCTGCATCCCATTAGCCCATTTAGCAACTTTTGGGAAATCAGATGGAACCGCCTCACTACAGGAGCATTAACCTTCCTCTCCTCCGGCCCGGAGCCAGCTTTGGTGGGTCATTGGGGGTCAGGGTTCAACTCTGCTGGTCTGTGAAGCGGTCTAGTTAAAGTATTGGTCCATGTCTGGCTTAGACGGTCAGTGGTGATGCCAGGCTGGAATGTAGAGGATGTGGGACCCAAAGCTGCAGCACCGAAACGTTTCCACCATCCAGGGTCCAATCAGGTTTTATGAAAAGCCTCTGGAGGTCCAGTGAGTCACTGGTCTGGTTCTGATCTCATCACCCTGTAGATGTTCAACCAGAACTCCATCTCTCCTCTAGGATCAGGCTGTGGTCCAGATGCTGACCCAGCAGAACCTCTCTGATGGTATCGCATCAGATCTGCAGCAGCTCCTGAACTCCTCTGGACTCTGAACCCACCTGAACCCTGGACTTGCTGCGGAGGAGCAAGTCCTCGCCTCACTGACGACCGGGTTGGATCCGATCGACCCAGGATGAGGGGCTGACGGTGTCCGTGTTTCCATGGCAACAGCTCTGCGCTGACTCTCTGTGATGAGATTATGAGGATGCTGTGAGGACAGGGCCGGTCCTGGATGAGGACAGGGCCGGTCCTGGATGAGGACAGGGCCGGTCCTGGATGAGGACGCCTGGTTTCAGCATTGAGGGCTTGCTTTGCCTCCGTTACAGCAGGCATGGTTCCGGTCCTGGTGGGTCGGGGGTTCTGTGGATCAGACGGGTCGTTCCCAGAGTGGGTTCTGTTGCCCCTGAGGTTTAGCTGAGGCGTCGCTAAGCCCTCGTCCAGCGTGAGACGTTAGCGATGCTGTCTGGAGGTCTGGTCGGCAGTCGGTCTTCAGCCTGAGAGGACTTCTGATGTCTCTGCTGAGATCTGCTCTGGAGGAAGTTGAGCAGAGAGAAAGACACACAGCAGGAGGCGAGAGGAGCCAAATAAAGCAGCTGTGGGGGGGCAGCAGGATGCAGGGAGCAGCTCTGCAGCAGATCTATTTTTGCTCATCATTTGCATGGCTCGTTCTCCCAGCCGGCTTCCACTGTCTCTTCTAATCACACTCCATCTCTCACGCCTCCTCCTCTGCGTGTTTATTAGTCATCTATCAGATAACGGCGTGTCGGTGCAGGAAACTCATCTGTGTCATTTGTTCTGCTGTTCTGCCCGTGTTCATTCACATCCATTTGTCAGACTCCTCTTCTGCTTCCTGCGTCTCCTTGAGGGAGGAGCCTGCGGTTGGCGAGAGGCTGCAGGTGGAACGAGCGCTGGTGATGGGATGAGTCAGACGGTCCAGAGATCTTCAGCATCAACTCTCCTCCTCTGCTGCAGACTCAGGAGAGACGCGCCGTTCGGATCTCAGAGTGAAGCTTTTGTTTTCATCTGCTTGGTTTGATTCGGACCTCCAGAGATTTTCCTTCCTCCGTTCAGAAAACATAACAGCGTCTTGTCAACTGGACATTCGTCTTAAAGGGCCAGTATCATGTTTTCCACAGAGCCGTTTTACAGCTCAGTCCAGTAATTATGTCACCTTTAGTTGTTATGAAAATACCATTTAAATCAAACATGACTTATCACATATGTGACGCCGTGAAATCGGCCTCCGTCTCTTTAAGAGCCGTCACAACAGTGCTCCTCCATGGAGCCGTTTCCGGCTGTCGCCAGGCGTCCTAAACATTCCTGTCTGACTTTCCAGCTCTGCCTCCGTCTCCCTGCTTTGGGTTTAAAACGGCAGAAAACGTTAGAAATGAGAATCGGTGAGTCGGACCTGAACCGGCCTCCTGCTCTCTGGCTTCAGGGGTCAGGAAGGGTTGACCTCTGTGCTGGATGAAGGCCAGGTGAGTCCAGTCTCTGAGCCTGAAGCTATCCTGGCGGACCTGAGCTTTGACTAGGCCGTTCTACAGGCTGAAAGTCAACAGCAGACCAACCAGACCCAGCTCATGGCTCCACTTCAGGGGTTCTGGTGGGTCCAGTTGGTCTGAGCTTTCATCTGAGGTCCAGATTTTCTCTGTGTGGTGGTTCAGACGAGATTGGAGCAAATGAAAACAGTTTATATGAGAATGAAACCAGGATGATCAGGTTCTGCTCTCCGTCTCCAGAGGAAACTTCATTCGTCTCTAAACTTCCCAAATTTTCTGCCTCCATCAGATGATGATGGGCTTCCAGGCAGAACCGCTGAGTGGAGCGAACCCCGGGCATGATGGGATGTTTGGATGGTCAAACTGCAGCAGGAGCCTGGCTGCTCCTCACATCTGGGACCAAACAGCCGCAGCACCAAACATTCAGCTTTACGTTTCAAAACGTGGGAATAAAATCAGCTTCATGATGGACGGCTGGTCGAGCTTTCTTCAATATTTTCTATTGTGGTTTACATGGCTCTGAAGCTGCGATACGTCATTTCTATAAAAATGATTATTTGCTAAACTGTCAGGTTATCATGACAGTTAATCTGTAAAAAGCTCCTCCTCTCCTCTCACTGCCATCTGAAGAAATGCACCGCTCACATCAAATCAACCAATCAGAGCCAGGGGAGGTCTTAGCGCTGTCCATCAACATCATGTGCTAAATGTGAAATAATGCTAAATGTGTTGCTAATGGTGGAGAAACAACTTACTGTCCCCGGAAAACTGTTTGGCAGCCTGAGCCTTCATGGCGGGCTGCAGCCGCTCACCGGCCCGGTGGGTGGGGCGCCGGGCGCCGGCCCGGTGAGTGGGGCGCCGGGCGCCGGCCCGGTGAGTGGGGCGCCGGGCGCCGGCCCGGTGAGTGGGGCGCCGCTGTCCTTTCCTGTCAACTCTGTCAAATTTAAAGGGTTTATTAGTTGATTTTAGACCAGAAGTCAGCAGGAAAATCTAGAAATGTCACGAGTAGAAAGGTGTTAGAGGCTGAATTTGGCTTAAAAGCTAAAGTTCAGCTTAGAGACTGAAATGTTCGCGTCGTGGCAGTAGGGGGCGACAGCAGCTGTAACTCAGGCTGGAGGTCTTTAACGTTCTCAGCTCTGCTGGCAGAACCTCTCTGGTACCAGTTACCTCAACATCCTCCTCAGGTCTTTCTTTGGCCTCAGACTCGGCTGCTCTGTCGCCTCGTTTGTTTCAATCATTCCAGTTTCTCTGGGTCCAACTGAAGCCGCCTCGGCCTTTCCGTTCAGTTCTCTGATTGGTCGACACGTTTTACCAGGATGAAGTGAAGAACTGGGAGCCTCGTTCAGTGGCAGATTGCTGACCTAGTGGTGCTTTCTGGGACTGCAGCTCCATCACATTCCAGTCAGAGCTGGAAGCACCGACAGGAGGTTCCAACGTCTCCATCAACCATAGGCTGAAAGACTCCTCCTCCTCTCCTCCTCCCCTCCTCCTCCCCTCCTCCTCCTCCCCTCCCCTCCTCTCCTCCCCTCCTCCTCCTCCCCTCCTCTCCTCTCCTCCTCCTCTCCTCCTCCCCTCCTCCTCCTCCTCCTCCCCTCCCCTCCTCCCCTCCTCCTCCTCCTCCTCCCCTCCCCTCCTCCCCTCCTCCTCTCCTCCTCCCCTCCTCCTCCCCTCCTCTCCTCCCCTCCTCCTCCTCCCCTCCTCCCCTCCTCCTCCTCCCCTCCCCTCCTCCTCCTCCCCTCCCCTCCTCCTCCTCCCCTCCTCCTCCTCCTCCCCTCCTCTCCTCCCCTCCTCCTCCTCCTCCTCCCCTCCTCCCCTCCTCCTCCTCCCCTCCCCTCCTCTCCTCCCCTCCTCCTCCTCCCCTCCTCCTCCTCCTCCTCCCCTCCTCCCCTCCTCCTCCTCCCCTCCTCCTCCTCCTCTCCTCCTCCTCCTCCTTTTGCTAAATGTCATATTTAATTCTTCATATTCTCCTCTGACTCTCCGTCTGTTCGCTGCCATTAGTTCTGATGAATCATTTCATCGTTCGGCGCCGTGATTCCTGCTCTCTGATTGGCTGTCATCAGGGGCTGCATGTTGCAGATCTGATTGGTGAAAGTTCTGGTGATGAATTCCTTTATTTCCCACCTTCCTACTGGACCCGGACCAGTTAGATGAACCCGCCTCTCTCATCCTTACCAGTTGATGTGAACACCCAGCAGGTTACTGTGCAACGCCGAGTTTTAACACCCGATGGTTACACCGACGGGCCGCGGACGTCCTGCCCTCTGCGGCCCGAAGGGTTCTGGATTAAACCCAACCGGACCAGAATCACATCAGCCACATGTTGACCTCATCGTCTGCTTTTATTCATCTGTAAGAATCAGCGGGGCGTTCTGCAGGAGGACAAGACTGAGTCCAAGTGGATCTGCAGGATCACATCCGGTCAGTCATAACCAGAACCAGAGGTCCGGATCCACCGGTCCAGAGTGTCTCTGAGCTTTAGATGTTGATGTCACCAGTTTTCTGTTCAGCTGAACGCGGTCATACCTGACACACACACACACACACACACACACACACACACACACACACAAACAAAGCTCAGCAGGGTCCAGTTCTGTATCCTGCAGCTGTATCCACCGGTGCCGGTTCTGATCCGATAATCTGTTTCTGTCCTTGTTTATTTCAACAAGGAAAAAATAAAAACCACTTTCCATTTAAAGGCGACTTTAAAAATGTCAGCAACGTTTTAGAAGAAATATCATGTGAGTCACTTTGATTTAGAGTGGAGCTGATGCTCTCATGAATCAACAAGGAGGTCAGAGGTCAAAACTTCCTCACAACACGTAGGAGACTTCAGACACGTTTCTCTCAGTTTCAGAGCCGACAGCTCCTCTTCCTCTCTGGTGCCACCTGGACTTCTGTACGGGACACGGAGGTCCAGGTCGCCTCCAGCTGCCTGGACTCTTCTGTGGTCCAGATGATTTCAGCTCAGATGATGTGAAGTTCACCACAAACTGCTGAGAAGACCAGCAGCTCCGCTGAGGTTCCCAGTACTGCAGCGACTGGTTTCTGTGGGAGGAAAGGTCATGACCTGGATCAGCAGCCAGGTTTCCCTGGTGAAACTCTGAACCTCCTTACTGGAGGGGAAACGGATAACTGCCATTTTCACCAACTTCAGCAGGCCCATAACCTGTTCATTCATCCAGCCACCGGGGGGCGCTGTTATAAAATGCTGGCTGTCGACTTTTTTGGGGGCAAAATGAATCGTAGCTGAAAATAGACACCAACATCGGTAGCCTACAAGGTACTTGCTAAGCTTAAGGTGCTGTATTGATGTTAGCTAGTCATCTTTTAGCTAACATTAGCTAGTCATCTTTTAGCTAACATTAGCTAGTCATCTTTTAGCTAACATTAGCTAGTCATCTTTTAGCTAACATTAGCTAGTCATCTTTTAGCTAACATTAGCTAGTCATCTTTTAGCTAACATTACCTGCATCCAGCAGCTTTACTCAACTCAGTCGGTTAGTTTGGAGGGAAAAACTGTGAAAAGTTCTTTGCGTTTTGCTGGTTTGCTGCCGTGATTCTAACACAAACCTACGTAGCTCCGCACAGCAGCAGCAGGTCTCCTTCACAGGTGGAAACCCAGCGCGAGCGTCGTAGCGCTCATGTTGCGTTTAGAGGCGGCTCGGAAAAACAGGTTACAACATGTTAACAACGGATTAAACAGTTTTAACTGCTGATAAAAGTGACAGAGGACACAGATATGGGAAGTGTGGAAGCCTCTACTGCAGGGGTCCCCAAACTACGGCCCGCGGGCCGGATCCGGCCTGCCACATCATTTGGTCCGGCCCCCTGAACAATGCCGGATCCGGCCCGCCTCCTCATACCAGAGAGCATTCAGTGTTTTTTTTCATATATTGTATTTTCCGGTTTATATGTGGATTTTTCTTCAACCACCAGGGGGCTCTTGAACAGATGTGAAACTAACTTTCCCTCAATGGAATATATACTAGTCAGTCCCAGTCACCGTTTCACTCACGGTTTTTTCCATTTGCATTCTGGGTAAAAATCTATCTAAAAGCGCGAATGTGTCGTCGCGATTCCCCCCCCCCCCCCCGCTCGACAGTTTCAAAGACAGAACAGCCCCCTCCTCCTCCTCCTCCTCCTCCTCCTCTTCCTCCTCCCTCTCCCCCCCGTCGACAAGAATTTTCTAAGGTTTCTTTCTACAAAACCTGAGACCGGCCCCCGACCAGAGAAAGGAACAGCTATGTGGCCCTCGCAGGGAAAAGTTTGGGGACCCCTGCTCTACTGTATCAAATTGATAGGAATAGCAGAGAGTTGGTCATTCTAAGGTAAAAACCCAGCGCATACAGTGTTCATGTTTGGTTTTGTTTTTTTCATCCGGATGGTTTCCCCGCCCCCTTAGGGGACGCGCCCCACAGTTTGGGAACCTCTGCCTTAGACTTTATGTGCGGGAATTTGAAACGTTACTGGTATTGATTTGATTTGTTAATTGTGGAATTTGCTTTTCACTGACCGTATAGGTCAGGTTATGTTTTGACCAGAGCCTCTGCTAGGAGTGGCAGCTGGTAGACGTATTTGATTTTTCTCCGGACGCCTTTTAGATCAACATGTTTTTGTTGTTTTTGCCAAAGACTTGAGGGCAGAAAACCTGGGGACTGTTGGTGTTATTGGTATCATTTAGTCCGTATTTTATCGTTCTTCTGCACTTTGAAAAGCCCTGCAGGAGATTAATGTGAGCTTGTTGTCAACATACAAAGAAACTCTGGAGTTTTTACTCTGTGGTGCCGTTCCAAGAGACCCTCATCCTGACCTCTGACCTCTGAGCCCTCACTGCCTTGCATCCCGTGTCCTGCTGTAGTAACATGACGATGATGATGGATTGGACCTGGCTGTGCAGATGAGCAGGGCTCCGTTAACGCGCCGCTCCTTTCATGTAATGAGTTTTATTAGCACGGCTGCTTGGCTGCCATTAGTGGCGCTAATAGACAAACAACTGTCTGGTTTCATATTTAACGAGGCGATGAGTGAAAGCTGGAGGAGCTGAGAGTTGCAGTCAGCATCCTGTCCTCTCCTCTGGGAACCCCTCTGCTGCAGCTGACATTAGCAGGAAATGTCAGTCTGCTGCATATTTCAGGCACACAGAGCTCAGCGCGCCTCAAACCCACATAGATGCAGAGAAAGCGTTTATTTCTCCTCAGTAATGGATCTTAAAGCTGAAGCAGAAGCTTCTTGACCGTTTCAGCTCAGACCTCAGGACTTTGCTGCATCTCCGTTTCCCAGAGCAGAAGTTTGACTTCAGCAGAGTTTCTGCTTCACCTGCAGCCACAACGACATCCAGTCGTTAAAATCAGATAAAGTGACATGAAATTCACCACAGCATCACCTTGGGAAGTAGTTTGATGTTCAGTCGTCTGTAATGAGCCAAACATGACATGTTGATGCTGCTGGGGAACGGGGTAAAGATCAAATCTGTGATTGATTTATTGATTGGTACTGGCTGCAGCGCTGCTTCCATGCTGACGACGCTGCTGCAGCCGAGCAGGTCGATGCAGACGAGTTTCTGCAGCAGCTCTGGGATGTATGGTCAGATTTACAGGCTCTCGGTAGAATCCCTCCTGCTCTGTTTTGAATGTATTGAAGCTTCTGAAGATGTTTTCTATGGATTCCAACAAACAGAGAGTTACAGTTAATTAGTTTTATTTGGTAACCAGGTTGCTGTGTTGCAGACTTCTGCCCAGGTCTCAACCGGGTTTACCTGGTTAAAATAAAGGAAATAAAATAAAAATAAATAAATAAATGTCAGTTTCAGATAAATATTTAATTAGCAGCCGCTAGTCTCCTAACTAAATATTGAGCTTGAATATTAGCTAAACATTTAGCTCTGAGATAGCTCAATATTTTCGCTAACTCTAAGCTAATATTTTTATCTTGCACAATAAATATTTAGCCAGCAATCTAAATATTGAGAAACTGGCATTTCTAAGTGAACGACATGGTGAAAATATAACAAAAATAATCCAACTTCTGGCTGTGAACTTTCTGAGCTGCAGCCATGTTCTTTCCTTCATGTATTTACCTTTAATGTAGCCATGTAATAACCTTGGAGAACCGGTCTCACCCTGCTGGGTTTAAAGGTTCTGGTCTGGGTCACCATGGGCCCAGAACCCAGCTCCACCACAGGCTGCAGGCCAACGCCGGGTCTATGCAGAACCAGGAGGTTCTGGTCTGTTCTAGGATCAGCCGGATACAGAGCAGTTCGAACCGGACCGGAAGGAGCATGGTTAGCCCGCAGGTTTTCTGTTAGCATGGTTAGCCCGCAGGTTTTCTGTTAGCATGGTTAGCCCGCAGGTTTTCTGTTAGCATGGTTAGCCCGCAGGTTTTCTGTTAGCATGGTTAGCCCGCAGGTTTTCTGTTAGCATGGTTAGCCCGCAGGTTTTCTGTTAGCATGGTTAGCCCACAGGTTTTCTGTTAGCATGGTTAGCCCGCAGGTTTTCTGTTAGCATGGTTAGCCCGCAGGTTTTCTGTTAGCATGGTTAGCCCACAGGTTTTCTGTTAGCATGGTTAGCCCACAGGTTTTCTGTTAGCATGGTTCTCTCTTGCCCTCGATGAAGGCGGACATTTTTCCCTCTGCTCCCTCCCTGCCCATGCCTGCCCTGCTTGCTCTGTTTTTCTCTTTTTCTATATTTTTGGAGCCTTTCTTTCCACATCGTCCAAATCTACAAATTATGGATCTGGTCACCAGATCTCTCAATGCAATTTATCAAATTTTCTCAAGACGTCTGGGCACAGGAGAGCCTCTTGTCCTGCAGGGACACACCCGGTGGGATTCACCCTGGATTTATTCATAACAGGATTTCTGCTGTTTGGAGCTTTTGGATTCCTGGATTATCTACAAATTTGTGTCGGACTTGGTCGAACTAGCGAACACTCAGACTGTTGGTGTGGACAGAGACGAGGACTCTAAAACTCACTAACGGGATGGAATCGATCTTGGAGAAGCTGCTGGTTTCGGTTCAGTGGAACCACCAAACTAATTTGGATGATTGGGAACTGAGATGTATCAGAGAGACATTAGGGAAGATTGAAATTTATAATCTTCTCGACCTAAGACATTCTGTTTCTGAAGTGGCTTTCCCCATGTGGCCTTGGAAGGGCTGCATATTTCCAATCTCCTTGAAGATATGTAAACACAGCGCTCTTCCCTCTTCACCCCCTCCGGTTTCCATGGAGTAGCGAAGCTGAGCGCTCCCAAGGCCATTCCTAGATAAACAATATCTTATCGGACTCTGCCAGGGGCTCAGTAACGTTTCTTCATGGCCCTGTGACATCACCACCTTCACTCGTGTCTTTGTTCTGCCCTTTGTTTTGTCTGAATGTTGCCTTTTGCCCTAATGTGTCCATTCTTCTTTTTTGTTTTAGAAACAGTGGAGTACTCCCTATTTAACCCAGAATAGGATTATTTTAGTTTATTAGCAATATCAGAAATTGTGGAGTTTCACTATTTAGAAATGGAATTAGATACTTAGCAACCCTGAACAGGAGCACCTAGTTTACATACTTACAACATTAGATTAGTTTTCTTTCCTCTTTTTTTCCTTTGGTTTGTTACTTTTTGTATTTCCTTTTAACTCATGTAAAGCACTTTGAATTGCCTTGTTGCTGAAAATGTGCTATATAAATACAATTACCTTACCTTACCTTAGCATGGTTAGCCCACAGGTTTTCTGTTAGCATGGTTAGCCTTTATGTTTTCTGTTAGCATGGTTAGTCTTTATGTTTTCTGTTAGCATGGTTAGCCTTTATGTTTTCTGTTAGCATGGTTAGCCCACGGGCTTTCTGTTAGCATGGTTAGCCTTTATGTTTTCTGTTAGCATGGTTAGCCCACGGGTTTTCTGTAAGCATGGTTAGCCCACAGGTTTTCTGTTAGCATGGTTAGTCTTCATGTTTTCTGTTAGCATGGTTAGCCCACAGGTTTTCTGTTAGTATGGTTAGCCCACAGGTTTTCTGTTAGCATGGTTAGCCCACAGGTTTTCTGTTAGCATGGTTAGCCTTCATGTTTTCTGTTAGCATGGTTAACAGGTTTAGTTTTGAGCTTGCAGCTCCTTGTTGCGCCTGTGAGTGGATCAGACTGTGACAGGATTAATTTAAATAATCCCCTCAGTTTTTCATTAGCCTGACGCTCAGAGCTGTGAACCTGTGGAGACGGTCAGTGGATTACATGATTAGTCAGCAGATTAACACGGATCACTGCATGTCTGCATCAGATCCGTCACGGATCAGTGCTAAGCCTCCTAATGTGCACCACTTCCCTTTTACAGCTGATCCAGCTGAATACGCCTCTGGAGACCAGGACCGTCTCCATGGAGACCAGGACCGTCTTACGCTGAGACTGTCTTCATGGATTGTCTCAGCATGAGATGGACTCAGAGCTGTTTGCTTTCTGAACCTCTGCTCTGCACTGTTTGATCTGTTTCTGATCCAGATTTTATTGTGAAAGAACCTGAAGCCGAGTACGGTTTCCTGCCTGCAGCATCTCAGCCTGTCGGATCAGAACCTCAGAACTGAGCTGGTTCGCCATCAGCTGAGTTGAGTTCTGGAGACAGAAGAGGTTCCTGCTGTCAATATTTTCAGTTTCTTCATGATTTAGGCTTTGTTTCCTCCTCTTTGTTTGGTCTATTTCAAAACTGCTAGATGTGCCGAATGGATAAAACCGCATTTACATCTACAGGAGGATGGAAGACGGACAAAATCCTAGCAGAGCTAGCATGAGGAAGAGCTAGGATGAGGCAGAGCTAGCATGAGGAAGAGCTAGCATGAGGCAGAGCTAGCATGAGGCAGAGCTAGCATGGGGCAGAGCTAACATGAGGCAAAGCTAACATGAGGCAGAGCTAACATGAGGCAGAGCTAACATGAGGCAAAGCTAACATGAGGCAGAGCTAGCATGAGGCAGACCTAGCATGGGGCAGAGCTAACATGAGGCAAAGCTAACATGAGGCAGAGCTAACATGAGGCAGAGCTAGCATGAGGCAGAGCTAGCATGAGGCAGAGCTAACATGAGGCAAAGCTAACATGAGGCAGAGCTAGCATGAGGCAGAGCTAGCAAGGGGCAGAGCTAACATGAGGCAAAGCTAGCATGAGGCAGAGCTAGCATGAGGCAGAGCTAGCATGAGGCAGAGCTAGCATGAGGCAGAGCTAGCATGGGGCAGAGCTAACATGAGGCAAAGCTAACATGAGGCAGAGGTAGCATGAGGCAGAGCTAGCATGAGGCAGAGCTAACATGAGGCAAAGCTAGCATGAGGCAGAGCTAGCATGAGGCAGAGCTAGCATGGGGCAGAGCTAACATGAGGCAAAGCTAACATGAGGCAGAGCTAGCATGAGACAGAGCTAGCATGAGGCAGAGCTAACATGAGGCAGAGCTAGCATGAGGCAGAGCTAGCATGAGGCAGAGCTAACATGAGGCAGAGCTAGCATGAGGCAGAGCTAGCATGAGGCAGAGTTAACATGAGGCAGAGGTAGCATGAGGCAGAGCTAGCATGAGGCAGAGCTAGCATGAGGCAGAGCTAGCATGAGGCAGAGCTAGCATGAGGCAGAGCTAGCATGAGGCAGAGCTAGCATGAGGCAGAGGTAGCAGGAGGCAGAGCTAGCATGAGGCAGAGCTAACATGAGGCAGAGCTAACATAAGGCAGAGGTAGCATGAGGCAGAGCTAGCATGAGGCAGAGCTAGCATGAGGCAGAGCTAGCATGAGGCAGAGGTAGCATGAGGCAGAGGTAGCAGGAGGCAGAGCTAGCACTCCAGCTGACCACATGTTCAACGCCGCATCGCAACAGCGGGAACGGGGCTTTAGGGTTTAGGGAGGAGCTTCCTTTGTGGTTCCAACTGCAGCTTCAGCCTCCCAGTGAGGCGGGGGTGAAAACTTCACCAGTTTGTTTCAGATGATCCTTGTAGAGTCGCTGGAGGAGCTGCATGTTGACACGTGTCTCTGTCCTCCAGGTGTCCAGGTGTGCTGGTCCGCTCGTCTTCCTGTTGGAACCCTGCAGCAGGAATGTGACGGGAATCTCCAACCACTTTAAACAGACTTCCTGCTGATTTCCTGGCGACTTCCTGCCGACTTCCTGCTTCCCACCAAGCCTCAGGTAGGTCGGGTCCAATCAATATTCAGTTTCTGAAACAGTCTGGTGATGATGTGAATTGGAACCAGAACCCAGAGGTTCTGTCGGGTCAGACTTGGGTACCAGAACCCAGGTTGGCCTCCTGCTTGGTTGAAGTTGGTATTATCAGAGTAATAATCTGCATGAAGCAGCAAACAGTTTCCATCAGCTGGTCCAGGCCTTCCTGTCACTTCCTGCTTCACCTGGTTGGTCCACACTAAGATCTGATTAGTGTGGCAGGCCTGTGGTGTGGTACACAGTCACCTGCAGCAGGATTTCCTGCTCATTATTAATCACAAGCTTTTATATTTTCTGAGTCGGAGTGAAGCTCGCTGCATCTCCAAACCAACTTTATTCATAAAGCACTTTAAACAACCACAGCTGATACAAAGTGCTGCACATTAAAACACAACAAAACAATAAAAAAATAAACATAAAAAAACTCTTTCAGTTTAAAAACAAACATACAATTTAAAACTGGATCCTGCTGGAGTTGAAAGCCGAGTAAAACCGATGGGTTTTAAGAAGTGGACAGTGAAGGGGCCTCTCTGACCTGCAAAGGCAAGTCGCTCCATATGGGGCCCCTGGCAGAGAAGCCCTGTCCCCTCTGAGCTTCCTGCTGGACCTCGGTCCTGGCCTGACCCCTGTCCTGGTCACCTGCTCCCTGTCGAGTTCCTGTCCCAAGTGGTGCAGCAGCATCTGAACCAGCTGCAGACGTGAGAGCAGCGACTGACTGACTCCCAGATGAAGTGAGTTACTGTAATCCAGTCGAGTCGAAATAAAAGCCTGGATCACTGTTTCAAAATGCTGCCTGGAAAGAAAAGATTTCACTGACGCCAATCACCTTAAATGATAAAAACTGGACTTTGGCCGTCCAATCTGAGATCATGTCCACCTTAAAACCAAGATCTGTAATAACAGGTTTAAAATAAACCTCCAAGGGTCCCAGGTCCACAGAGGAGGACTCACAGGAGCCACGGGGTCCAAACACCATCACCTCTGTTTTGTTTTCATTAAATTTAAAAAGTTCAAAGCCTTTAAAATCATGGAAACATGGCAAGAGATGTTTGATGGAATGGACATCCTTCTGCTTCAGGGGCAAATAAATCTGACAATCATCAGCATAACAGTGAAATGAAATCCCATGTTTCCTGAGGACAGAAACCAGAGGCAGTGAATACAGAGAGAAAAGCAGTGGGCCCAGAACCGAGCCCTGTGGGACACCATAAGGCATTGAAGCAGCAGATGATTCACAATCTCTAATATTCACAGAAATTGTTCTGTCCTCCAGGTCAGACCTGAACCATTTAAGAACAGCGCCACCAATACCTACAGGTGGTGTAATCGCGATATTAAAATGTTGTGGTCTACTGTACCAAAGGCAGCAGTAGGTCAAGTAAAATCAGAACAACATGGTGACCAGAATCACATGCAAGAAGGACGTCATTAAAAACAATGAAATGAAATCCCATGTTTCCATTAAAAACTCGTATTAAAGCAGATTCTGTGCTATGAAGAGTTTTAAATCCTGACTGAAGGTGAAGATTGAACAGAAAACTGTCGAGTCAAACGAGTTTGGACCCAGTTTGACCAGCTGAGGCGGAGACGTCCGTCCCTATTCAATGAGTTCTGGAGAAGTTCTAGTCCAAATGAAATCAGAGTTCAAAAGGACTGAGGAGCCCATCAGGAGGAGCCTGGAGAGGTCAAAGGTCGTGGAGCGTGAATAACCATCAGAAGGCCTGCAGCCTCAGCAGGCTGGTAAACTGGGGGAGGGGGACAACAAGGAGGGGGGTAATGAGGGGGGAGGGGGTCAGAGTTTGGATCAACAACTAATGAGGAGCTGACTGCGAGCCGCTTCAGGCGAATTCCCATCCGAATCATTTCCCACCAAACGGCTTTAATAAAACACAACGAGGCTCAACAGAGCTAGCAGGAGCTGCTACTTCCTGCTTCCTGCTCAAGTCATAAAACTGATAAGTCATTGAATTTATTTATTTTATGGAAATGGTTGTTCAAATTAACCTATGTTCATCTTAAATAAATAGAAATATTTATTTGAATATTTAGTATTTAAATCTGTGTCTGTAGTGGTCAGGATGCAGACCATCAGCAGGACCAACTCTGATTGGTCGGCAGCTTAACCAATCATGTCAGGAGTTTCTGTAATGAGACAAAAGTCTTTTACTGTAGCACAGGAAGCAAAAAATAGCTAAAAAAAATTAATTGGATTCCTTTTTTGAATTATTTTATTGAATAATACATTTGGACCATATATCTGTTGATTGCAGTACAGAACGTCACCACTAGATGTCACTAGACAAAAAGCGTCCCTTCTTTAACGACACCTGATTCTTCCTGCTAACAACACTTTAAACTTCACAGATTTCTTAAACCCTATTTCTACCTTTTTTCATTCTAAGCGTCTCGTTTTGAGCAAAATAACTCCAATTGCCTTTCTGCACATTAACGTGTGTAATCATCAGCTGAGAACCGGACCGGGCCTCATACAGCTGCCAATGTGAAAGTTGTCATGAATATTTAATGAGTCCTGAGTTTAGCCCAAGCAGCTGCTGAGGAAATCAATAGCATCATGGAGAAGTGCTGAAGGTTGAGCGTTACATTTTTAATGAACTTCTGATGCAAAGTTCTACTAAAGGCACAGAACCGACCCTGGGAGGCGCTAAACAGGAAGTGATGAAACAAAGTTCAGAGGTAAATGTTCAGGTGTTGCTCCAACAGGCTGCAGGGTCAATGAGCCGGGTCAGAACAGCAGTAGCTGAAACCAGTCAGGTTGGACTGAGGAGTCTTCCTCTGTCAGAGGTCAGTCAGAGGTCAGTCAGAGGTCACTGTTCAGACTGGAGATTCTGCTTCTCTCTGAACTCCTCTAAGGAAACATCAGATGGGTTGGTGAGACGTCTGTCATGGCTGAGTGGGATGACGTCACATCCATACTGCTGCCGTCGCCTACCAGACGCTCCCACACAGATAGCAATGCTGCTGGCCTGTTAGCATTCAGCAGGGCAATCAAACACGAGCAACACTGCCCAACCTGACTCTGACCTCTGACCCGAGAACAATGAAAAGCTTCCAGTCATGGTGAGGTCATAGCACCATCTCCATCCTAGCTAGATGCCCAATGCTCACACTGAAGCATCTCTGTTGTAAAACTGCAGCTAGCACGCTACGGGCTACAACTAACATGCTACGGGCTACAACTAATGTGCTACGGGCTGCAGCTAGCACGCTACGGGCTACAACTAACATGCTATGGGCTACAACTAACGCGCTATGGGCTGCAACAAGCTACGGGCTCCAGTTAGCATGCTACAGGCTACAACTAACATGCTATGGGCTACAACTAATGTGCTATGGGCTGCAACAAGCTACTGGCTGCAGTTAGCACGCTACAGGCTACAACTAACATGCTATGGGCTACAACTAATGTGCTACGGGCTGCAGCTAGCACGCTACAGGCTACAACTAACATGGGCTACAACTAATGCGCTATGGGCTGCAACAAGCTACGGGCTCCAGTTAGCATGCTACAGGCTACAACTAACATGCTATGGGCTACAACTAATGTGCTATGGGCTGCAACAAGCTACTGGCTGCAGTTAGCATGCTACGGGCTACAACTAACATGCTATGGGCTACAACTAATGTGCTACGGGCTGCAGCTAGCACGCTACTGGCTGCAATTAGCATGTTACGGGCTGCAACTAACACGCTACGTGCTGCAACAAGCTACGGGCTGCAGCTAGCACGCTACAGGCTACAACTAACATGCTATGGGCTACAACTAATGTGCTATGGGCTGCAACAAGCTACTGGGTGCAGTTAGCACGCTACGGGCTACAACTAACATGCTATGGGCTACAACTAATGTGCTACGGGCTGCAGCTAGCATGCTACTGGCTGCACTTAGCATGTTACGGGCTACAACTAACACGCTACAGGCTGCAACAAGCTACGGGCTGCAGTTAGCATGCTACAGGCTACAACTAACATGCTATGGGCTACAACTAACATGCTACAGGCTGCAGTTAGCACACTACAGGCTACAACTAACATGCTACGGGCTGCTGCTGCTGCGTCAATAGTCAACATCCCCAGAAATCAAGGCTCCAGATAACTTCAGGTTTCTGCCTTACTATCTTAGCATTTTGACTCATGACGAAAGAAATTCCTGCCTGCTCCTCATGGAATGAATCCAGTTTGTTGATGCTGATTTCGGTTTGCTCTGTGAAGTCAAGCATCTTCAGAGTTTTCAGAGAAACACGATGCGTCCCTCCATAATTAATCTTTAGAAGTGATACTGAAAAAATTCTAGTTCAACATGTTGCACCATTTCTGACCTTCACATTCCCTGAAGTAATTACTGTAGTGCTGTTTCCGAAGAGCTCACACACACACACACACACACACACACACACACACCTGTTCCACAGCGTGTTAAGCCGCTGACGGAGAACATTCATTTTTCCTTGGACTGTAAGGAAATGAGTCCATGTCACATTACCCAGCTGTCACCTGAATCACAGGACTTTATTCATCATGTTGGAGGCAGAAATGAAAGCAACGCATTCAGAGGTTAATGACCTTGTTTAGCACGTTGTTGAGCACAAAGTGTCTCTGTCTGAACCCTTCAGCTTTTACCTGGAGATGGATGAACACTGATCTGTGGCTAAACTCGTCTCCAAATGAGAAAACATGAGAAACTGCAGACTGATGCCCTCACGCTGCTGATGTCCTGTCTCCAACGAGACCCGGAGAAACAGCAGATCCCAGTGGCATGAATGCCAGCACCAGTACCAGCCCAGCACAGTCCATTAGCCTGCAATACTCCCATCCAACAGGTGGCGCCAATCACTCAACAGCTGAGGAAAATGAAGGTCAACCCAAAGATCTGCTGCTTCCAGGAACCAAAGACAAATTTGCAGAAGTCTTTGTCTCCTCTCGAGCAGAAACCAGCACATTACTGCCCCCTGGTGGCTCCCAACAGCAGAGACCAGGTTAGCTTCTGCCGTAGCGCTGAGACGGCTAGCGCTTATAACATGCCATTATATTAATGCACATAATGGAATATTTGTTGTTTGAAAAATAAAATAGGCGGTTCTACACAATTTCAGAGGAGATCTCAGGTATTTGCAGATTAAACTTGATGCTGGGCAGCTGTGGAGAATGATGCAGTGATGACAGCAGGAGTTGGGGACAGAAAGGACCAGTCCACCTGTCCAGGACAAGTCCAGCCAGGCATTTAGAGGGTCGGCACATTTAGTTTGACATCATCTGAGAAACAAACTGCTTATTGAGTCACTTAGTTGTCTTTGACTAGGACACATCCTTTAAATCCCATTTCAAGCTGGTTTCCAGTACTTCATTCAGCAGAGAAACCAGTCCAGGCATTTGTTGGTTGAACTATTTGCATGATCACATCTCCATGTACTCTGGGCTGTTGGTGAGAATCATGTTTCCTCCCTGACGCCAGGCGTGGAGCAGAAGGTCGGCTCTCCTGTCAAACCTCGGTTTGTTCCAGCCCAGAGGAAGACTCTGACGTTCTGCTGGGTTCATCATCTGATCTCAGATGTTTCTCTGTCTTCATCGCGTCGTCTCTCTAATCTCCCTGCAGAGATGTGGACGGTGGTTACTATGGCGATGGCTGGTAATTATCCACCATTTAAACCATAGTTTACTGGACGACCTGTGCTGCCTAATCAGTTCAGTGAGGAAATATTTAAGTGAGAGAGAGACACCCTTCCTCCATGACATCATCACTGTCCTCCTGTCTGTCCCCACGTCTGTCTCCATGTCTGTCCCAATATCTGTCCTCATGTCTGTCCTCCCGTCTGTCCTCATGTCTGTCCCAATATCTGTCCCCATGTCTGTCCTCCCATCTGTCCCCATGTCTGTCCCCATATCTGTCCTCCCGTCTGTCTCCATATCTGTCCTCTCGTCTGTCTCCATATCTGTCCTCTCGTCTGTCTCCATGTCTGTCCCCATGTCTGTCCCCATATCTGTCCTCCCGTCTGTCCCCATATCTGTCCTCTCGTCTGTCTCCATGTCTGTCCCCATGTCTGTCTCCATATCTGTCCTCTCGTCTGTCTCCATGTCTGTCCCCATGTCTGTCCCCATATCTGTCCTCCCGTCTGTCTCCATATCTGTCCTCCCGTCTGTCTCCATGTCTGTCCCCATGTCTGTCTCCATATCTGTCCTCTCGTCTGTCTCCATGTCTGTCCCCATGTCTGTCCCCATATCTGTCCTCCCGTCTGTCCCCATATCTGTCCTCTCGTCTGTCTCCATGTCTGTCCCCATGTCTGTCTCCATATCTGTCCTCTCGTCTGTCTCCATGTCTGTCCCCATGTCTGTCCCCATATCTGTCCCCATGTCTGTCTCCATATCTGTCCTCTCGTCTGTCTCCATGTCTGTCCCCATGTCTGTCCCCATATCTGTCCTCCCGTCTGTCTCCATATCTGTCCTCCCGTCTGTCTCCATGTCTGTCCCCATGTCTGTCTCCATATCTGTCCTCTCGTCTGTCTCCATGTCTGTCCCCATGTCTGTCCCCATATCTGTCCTCCCGTCTGTCTCCATATCTGTCCTCTCGTCTGTCCCCATATCTGTCCCCATATCTGTCCTCCCGTCTGTCCCCATATCTGTCCTCCCGTCTGTCCCCATATCTGTCCTCCCGTCTGTCTCCATATCTGTCCCCATGTCTGTCCTCATGTCTGTCCCCATGTCTGTCCTCCCATCTGTCCCCATGTCTGTCCCCTTTAGTGTCCGGTCAGCAGGCCTTATGGAGACGGACCAGTTTCCTCTGAAATAAAAGCTGGTTCTGGTTAGGTGTGACCTCTGACCTCTGGCTGTTTGCTCCGCCTGTCAGCAGCAGCTGCTGTTCCTGCAGAAATCGAACTGTTGGATCGATGCGACGCTGAGAAACAAATGGAAGCAGCTAATGTTGTTTAATATCAACATCCTGCCGATTGGAAAACTCATTTTCTGATTTCACTGATGAGCAGCGGAACCAGAACGCCTTCGATTTTCCTTCCCACTGAATTACATGTTGATTTGGAATAAATTAACTGATTACAATTTAATATTTGATGCCAAATAGATGAAATTATGTTTGCAGATGACTGGAAAGAGGATTGTGGGTAAATTGAGACGCGATCCAACATGGAGGGCGACTGACAGCCGGGCGGCTCCAGGACCCGTTTCCTAGGAGACCGAGCTGCGGGTTCTGGTTTGGATCAGGAACCAGTCCTTTGACTGGTTCTGCTTCTGGTAATGAGCCGACATGTTGCGTGAACGCTGCAGGCGTTCTCACTACTGAGTTCCTGTTTGCTAGTTGCTTTTCGCCGCGTTTCTTGTTCTGCATACTTTGTTCTATTTTCACCATCTGACTTTTATGCTATTCAGCTTCTTCTCCTAAAGCCGACTATATCTCATGCTATTCATAACCTTTATAGTTTTTATGATATTCAGCTTTTTATGAATTTTTCTGGCCCATTGAAATTAATTTAAAACCATAAAAATGCAGCTAAAACTTGCCTGTCTTGCAAACGTCACTACTTTCACCCAGAAACCTCATTCCACTTTTAAAATGTTGTTCTGCTTATTTCAGCCTTTTCACATCTTTTGCCATTTTCATAAATTTCCTCTTCAGGTTCAGCGTCTCATTTTGCTCAGACTGGCGCTTTGGCTGTTTGGATTTTCTGATCCTCTGCTCACGCGCTCGATTTTCACTCTTCCTACACATCAAAACGTAGTTTATCATGTATGGATTCAGAAAATGTAACACTCATCATGACATGGGACTCTTGGCCCAGAGTGCGCACAGACTGGGAATAGGAGACATTGTGGGAGAGAGAACCCGGCGAGACGAAGCTGTGGCGTCGTATCTCCTAAACTATCCCACGTAGAAATTTGAGTTCAAAGCTTCCTGACACTCATGATGTATTTATTTTTTTCATACCCATTAGTTTTTCCATGAAACGTGTTTGTTCCAGACTTGCAAATCAGATTTTGTCAAAATTGCCTGTTTTTGAAAATGAGGCATGTTTTTACTTCATCACAGCTCAAAGACAGAAAAAGGTTCATGCATGAAACCTGATTGTTCTCTGATCCTTCCTGATGGTTTCCGAGATAGAGGGGATAGTTTGGGACCAAGTTAAGACGATTTTCTTCCTCCTTCAAATTTCTCACCATGTTTGACACCGTTTTGTTTTGAATAGGACTGTGAGGCTGAATAAATCCCACAGAACCCGGTTCTGATGACTGGATCATGTTCCTGTCTGTCCTCCAGTGGTGACCCGATTGGCTTGGATCAACCCAATGAGCTCTGGGCAAGAGATGTTGCTCTCACTGAAGCGATGCTAATGCAGACCGGATTGGTTCCTGGTTCTGTTCTGCTGATGCGGCGCGGGCCTGGCCCTTTAAGAGAGTCGCTGTGTCTGAGCCGGTCTGAGCTCCTCTTCTGGCACCGAGGCAGACATTGATCTGCAGCAGGATTTAACTGGACAGTCATTAAGGCTGGGGCACTGAGCGCTGCGAACAGCAACAGGTTGGGGCAGGGCTACTATCCTAAACAGCAGCAGGAAACAGAGCCGCATTCTCTGCAGGTTTTCACATTAAAAGCTCCTGGTTTGATGATCGTTGGATTCAGACTTCCTGTTTCCGGCGGCCGCTGCTATTGGCCAAGGCCTGCGGAGTGTCGTCCTCAGGGGCCAATCAGAGCTCAGTCTGCTGTCATCTGGGATCTCCTGTTTCCCTGGGCTGTGTGTGTGTGTGTGTGTGTGTGTGTGTGTGTGTGTGTGTGTGTGTGTGTGTGTGTGTGTGTGTGTGTGTGAGTGAGATATCTGCAGGAGATGCAAACTCATTTCCTCCTGCTGCAGAGCTGGAGGATCAGTGGACGGAGCGTCAGGAGGTTTTGGTGGACCAGCCAGCTGGTCTGGGCGATTCTGCCTTCCTGGGAAAATATTAGTTTATATTGTCAGGGTTATAACAGGGTTATAATATATTATAACCGTTTCGCTGAGTTCAGAGCAGCAGGAGGCTGCAGGAGGCCCTCATCTCTAAGCTTCCTTTGCTTCACGGTGATTCAGCTGGTTTTCCGTCTTTGGTTTGGATCAGAACCTGAACGTATCAGGGACCAGGCGCGGAGCTATAGGGGGGGTTGGGGGCCCCCGGATGGGTGCCAGGGAGGGAGGAATGGTTTCAAGTCGCTTTAATGTCTCATTATAGACGGACAAAGAGCGCCCTCACCTGTTCAGAAAGGTGTATGTAATGTTAAATTTACTGTCCCACAATGGTATAGCAGTCAGTCCCAGTCTCTGTTTCACTCACGGCCCCCACCCCACCCCCGCTCAACAGTTTCCAGCATCACAGGTGATACACAGGGGCCCGGCCACTGGCCCCCGGTCACTGGCCCCGCCCTCTGGCCCCGGTCACTGGCCCCCGGTCATTGGCCCAGGTCACTGGCCCCGCCCCCTGGCCCTGGTCATTGACCCAGGTCACTGGCCCCGGTCACTGGCCCAGGTCACTGGCCCCGCCCCTTGGCCATTGGCCCAGGTCACTGGCCCAGGTCACTGGCCCAGGTCACTGGCCCAGGTCACTGGCCCCGGTGATTGGCCCAGGTCACTGGCCCCGGTCACTGGCCCAGGTCACTGGCCCCGGTGATTGGCCCAGGTCACTGGCCCCGGTCACTGGCCCCGGTGATTGGCCCCGGTCACTGGCCCAGGTCACTGGCCCAGGTCACTGGCCCAGGTCACTGGCCCCGCCCCCTGGCCCTGGTCATTGGCCCAGGTCACTGGCCCCGGTCACTGGCCCCGGTCACTGGCCCAGGTGATTGGCCCAGGTCACTGGCCCAGGTCATTGGCCCAGGTCACTGGCCCCGGTCACTGGCCCAGGTCACTGGCCCCGCCCCCTGGCCCCAGTGATTGGCCCAGGTCACTGGCCCCCGGTCACTGGCCCCGCCCTCTGGCCCCGGTGACTGGCCCCCGGTCATTGGCCCAGGTCACTGGCCCCGCCCCCTGGCCCTGGTCATTGACCCAGGTCACTGGCCCCGGTCACTGGCCCAGGTCACTGGCCCCGCCCCCTGGCCCTGGCCATTGGCCCAGGTCACTGGCCCCGGTCACTGGCCCAGGTCACTGGCCCAGGTAACTGGCCCAGGTCACTGGCCCCGGTGATTGGCCCAGGTCACTGGCCCCGGTCACTGGCCCAGGTCACTGGCCCAGGTCACTGGCCCCGGTGATTGACCCAGGTCACTGGCCCCGGTCACTGGCCCAGGTCACTGGCCCTGGCCATTGGCCCAGGTCACTGGCCCCGGTCACTGGCCCAGGTCACTGGCCCAGGTCACTGGCCCCGGTGATTGGCCCAGGTCACTGGCCCCGGTCACTGGCCCAGGTCACTGGCCCCGGTGATTGGCCCCGGTCACTGGCCCCGGTCATTGGCCCCGGTCATTGGCCCCGGTCATTGGCCCCGGTCACTGGCCCCGGTCATTGGCCCCGCCCCATGGCCCCGGTCATTGGCCCCGGTCACTGGCCCCGGTCATTGGCCCCGGTCACTGGCCCCGGTCATTGGCCCCGGTCATTGGCCCCGCCCCATGGCCCCGGTCACTGGCCCTGCCCCATGGCCCCGGTCATTGGCCCCGGTCACTGGCCCCGGTCATTGGCCCCGCCCCATGGCCCCGGTCATTGGCCCCGCCCCCTGGTCCCGGTCATTGACCCCGGTCATTGGCCCCGGTCATTGGCCCCGCCCAATGGCCCAGGTCACTGGCCCCCAGTCATTGGCCCCCCCAATGGCCCAGGTCACTGGCCCACGGTCATTGGCCCCGCCCCTGGCCCTGCCCCCTGGCACTGGCCCTGCCCCCTGGCACTGGTCATTGGCCAGGTCACTGGCCCCGCCCAATGGCCCAGGTCACTGGCCCACGGTCATTGGCCCCGCCCCCTGGCCCCGCCCCCTGGCCCCGCCCCCTGGCCCTGGTCATTGGCCAGGTCACTGGCCCCGCCCCATGGCCCCAATCACTGGCCCCGGTCACTGGCCCGGTCACTGGCCCCGGTCATTGGCCCTGGTCATTGGCCAGGTCACTGGCCCCGCCCCCTGGCCCCGCCCCCTGGCCCTGGTCATTGGCCAGGTCACTGGCCCCGCCCCATGGCCCCAATCACTGGCCCCGGTCACTGGCCCGGTCACTGGCCCCAGTCACTGGCCCTGGTCATTGGCCAGGTCACTGGCCCCGCCCCATGGCCCCAGTCATTGGCCAGGTCACTGGCCCGGTCACTGGCCCCGGTCATTGGCCCCGGTCACTGGCCCGGTCACTGCCCCAGTCACTGGCCCCGGTCATTGGCCCCGGTCACTGGCCCCGCCCCATGGCCCCAGTCACTGGCCCCGGTCACTGGCCCGGTCACTGGCCCCGGTCACTGGCCCCGGTCATTGGCCCCGGTCACTGGCCCCGGTCATTGGCCCCGGTCATTGGCCCCGGTCATTGGCCCCGGTCACTGGCCCCGGTCATTGGCCCCGCCCCATGGCCCCGGTCATTGGCCCCGGTCACTGGCCCCGGTCATTGGCCCCGGTCACTGGCCCCGGTCATTGGCCCCGGTCATTGGCCCCGGTCATTGGCCCCGCCCCATGGCCCCGGTCACTGGCCCCGCCCCATGGCCCCGGTCATTGGCCCCGGTCACTGGCCCGGTCACTGGCCCGGTCATTGGCCCCGGTCATTGGCCCCGGTCATTGGCCCCGCCCCCTGGCCCTATGTTGGCTCCAGTGTCAGGGACGGTTTGGAAAGTTACAGTAAAAATAAACAATTCACGTTTCAGCAGGTTATTAATTCATTGATAAACATCACAGTTTCAAGCTAATTATTTAAGTCACCAGATAATCATTTAGCTTTAAATTAAATATTTATTTGAAGGCTAAATGTTTAAGTTGCCAGCTAAGTATTTAGCTGGCTAGCCTGCTCGCTAAATCCTTGAATATTTATTTAGCAAGCTAAATATTTAATTGGTAGAATAAATATTTGCTTTGTTACTTAATGTTTCAATACTTAATTTGAAAATGTAATCTGTAGTTTGTAAATGAAATGTTTAGTTGGTATCGAAATATTTAGTTTGAAACCAACATCTATAAATAAATGAATAACCTGGAGAGAATCTGACAGGCTAAATAATCCAGATTATTGCTGTTAATGTTTCCCAGCTAGCAGGTAATGATGAAGAGGAGAAGACGGGTGTGAGGAAGGTTTGGTCACATGACGCGTCGGTTGGATCGGAGGTGACGGCAGCAGGCTCAAACTGTCGCAGGCCGTTAGCGGCGGCGCAGCCTGCAGCTCCTCAGCGGCTCAACGCTCCTCAACAGCGCAGCTCAGCTGGAAATGATCAACTGTGTGAAAATAATCTGACAGATTATTCTGCAGCCTGTCAGCAGGAAGCGGGGCTCTGTGAGACCGTCTGAGCAGTCACTATCTGAGCAGCAATCAGGGACTCCAGTTGGAGAACCAGGAGAATGTTTCCAAACTAACTTAATTCAGCAGATTATGAAACTGTCTAAAACATCTGGATTAAAACTGGGCATCTTGTTCTGCTCCAGGAAAAGAAACTGAACCTGGATCAGTGCTCAACTCTTTCTACACATTTTCAACCATTTCTATGTTTTTACTACTACCATCTTCTGAAGCAGTAAAACCTAAAATGTGCAGTTTGACATGTTGGTGAAGCGCAGCAGCTCTGGAGTCACTGCTGCGGTTAGGGTCACTCTTCTCTCAGTCCTCTCGCACAAAAACAATAATTCAAGTCTTGGAGCTGCGGAGTGAGACGCTGGTTCTGGTTCTGGTGTCGGACCGCCGCTACTGGTGGTAATATTTCCCAGCTAGCCAATCAGAGCCAGTGTTACTCAGCTAGCCAATCAGAGCCAGTGTTAGTCAGCTAGCCAATCAGAGCCAGGATTAGTCAGCTAGCCAATCAGAGCCAGTGTTACTCAGCTAGCCAATCAGAGCCAGTGTTACTCAGCTAGCCAATCAGAGCCAGTGTTACTCAGCTAGCCAATCAGAGCCAGTGTTACTCAGCTAGCCAATCAGAGCCAGTGTTACTCAGCTAGCCAATCAGAGCCAGTGTTACTCAGCTAGCCAATCAGAGCCAGGATTAGTCAGCTAGCCAATCAGAGCCAGTGTTACTCAGCTAGCCAATCAGAGCCAGTGTTACTCAGCTAGCCAATCAGAGCCAGTGTTACTCAGCTAGCCAATCAGAGCCAGTGTTACTCAGCTAGCCAATCAGAGCCAGTGTTACTCAGCTAGCCAATCAGAGCCAGGATTAGTCAGCTAGCCAATCAGAGCCAGTGTTACTCAGCTAGCCAATCAGAGCCAGTGTTACTCAGCTAGCCAATCAGAGCCAGTGTTACTCAGCTAGCCAATCAGAGCCAGTGTTACTCAGCTAGCCAATCAGAGCCAGTGTTACTCAGCTAGCCAATCAGAGCCAGTGTTACTCAGCTAGCCAATCAGAGCCGCTCTCAGGAAGTTTTGATTCAGTAACTCAGGATTGTTTATTTTGATGCATTTGACTTTAATGAATGTTTCCTTTTTCTTGACATTATTTAATATCTGTGTTGTGAGATTTATTTGACTCCTGTATAATTTATGGCTGAGAGCCTTACTGTTAAATATTATTTTAGTGATTTCAGGTTTTTCAATCCGTTTGACTGAATAGCTGCTGTTCTGCATGTTTCATGTCTAAATTAGGTGAATTTATTGCCAGATCACATCGTAGCATTTATACCTGAAGTGAAATATTAACAGCCAGTCCAGGTGATCGGAGCGTCCCTAGTTATTATTCATCCCTTTGCATCAGTCCTGTTGTGTTCCAGTGTTTTGTTGTTTTTAGTTTCATCGGATGTCGGGTCATATTTAAACTCCAGCCGGGTCTTTATTTCTGGGATTCTCCTCCATTATGGCTCCGTCTGGTTTCCTGGGCGTTTGAAGGCTAAATCTTCTAGTCGCTGTTTGCATTCTGGCCTTCACCAACAAGATGCTGACATCAGCAGAAACACAGAGCAGATGCAGCAGAGTGAAATGGACCAGAACCAGGAGAGGCTCAGAAGCTGAGAGGTCAAAGGTCACTCTCAGACTGACTGCAGCTCTTCTGGAAAAGAAGAAGCAGTAGTCCAGGGCTATGGAGGCAGAGCGTGATGCATCAACAGGAAGGAAGAGCTCACAGTGAGCTGCTGTTCCAGGTTAAACTCCAGAACCGAAGCCGGGTTCTGCTCCAATAAGGACCAGTCGTAGCTCTGTCTGCCCTACTGAAAAGCCTTTGACTACCCAGGTGAAAAAAAGTATACTTTAGTATATTTCAAACATACTTACATTTGTGAAAGTCCACTTTAAGTATACTAAGTATTAAGTGTACTACCTATAAATATATCTGAAGAATACCAAAAGTATGCTACCAAATTCGAAATTATAATTTTAAACACACTTAAACATAATTGTACCAAAATACAATTTTAATAAATATATTAAATAAAATATATATCTGCCCAAGTGTAAATATGCACTTGCTCAAGTATATTTAAAATATTCTTTGTGTATATTTTAAAATATATGCTCAAAATAATTTGTTTTTAAATTCACTTAACACTACTTTAAATTATTAATTTCACTGTGTTTTAAATTACATCTCAGTGTAAATTGTAGGCTAATAAAGTATGCCTTTTTTAACTTCTTTATTTATCCGGGTGAACCCCGTTGGGATCCAGATCTCATTTTCAAGAAGGACCTGGGCAGAAGTCTGCAACATGCATAATATTCCCTTAAAAGCATTGAGGGCCTTAATAATAGTTACTAATTTTGGTAAATTCAAGCTGGAGACGTCCTAATCCGAGTTGGACGGAAACACAACGGGACAACAACCGATGGAAATGAAATGTGTGTCACAAAAGGAGCCTGAAGGGACGAAGGATGCTAACGTGTTGCTAGCTGGTGGTAAGTTTGCTTATTAATTATAAACAGTGCAGTAAAGATATATAACTTACGTTGGTTTCATAAATATTTTATCAATGTTATTATGACTTGTATGATTATTACTATAGTAATCATTCAGCTTCATGTTATAACTGCATGGAGGCTGTTTGTTGCCACTTATACTTTAATGGGGTATATGCCACGAGAGGTGGTGACGTATTTCCGTTTGAATTTATTCCACATAGGTTGGTTCCGGGTCCTGCTGGCTCCTATTGTTTTTGGCCGAAGCTGCAAGATCTGTACCATGAAAAAGACGCAAAACTTAAAATATCTGTGAGCTGCTGGTACAACGACTGAGTTTTGTGGTGTGCCGTTGTTTCCAGTAATTAGTCGGTACCATCCAGTGCTTCGTTTTTTCATTTTCCAGCTGATATCAAGGCGACAGCGGACTGTAGCCGAAACTTAGGCACTACAGCTAACACGCGGTTTGTAGCTGCCTGCTATTTCAAAGCTTGAGGATATTGAAGATCCAGCGTCAGAAATGGGAAGATGGGGGATATAAAGGGAGTTGTACGTGGTTCGTTTAGTGGAATAATTTGTTGGAGGAAAATAATGCCGGAGGAAATCCACTGCAACGGGAACAGGCTGAGGACAGAGGCAGCGATTCGGCACAAGGTAAGTCAATATGTGTGTTGATGCGTTTGTGTTATACGGAGTATGAAATTATTTTTAGGCAGCTCCTTAGTTTTTGTTTATGTGACAATTATATAAAATACATTTAACATGCAGTCGGAGCGATACCGAGCACGGTAATTTAAAAACAGCCGAGAGCAGCAACGCTCCAAACCACACAAGAAGTCAGTCAGATTAAGGTCCAAAACCTTAAGTGGCACCGACCCACATAAAAAACCCACAGAACAAATGGTGCAAATCACGTATTTCCTGAATCCCGAATATATGATTATCTACCTTTGCTGTTTCATCATTATTATCCACGTTAGAGTGATTTTTTCCACTTAGCTGCTATAATCTGTTCTTGCGTTACACAACGTAATTTCTCTTTTTTTCCCTCTGAGATTCTGCTTAAAAAATGAGGTTATGAAGTTACATCCTCCTGCTGCTTTTTGTTTTTAAAATGGTTAACAGTTACTGTGGGCAAATCCAGCAAGGACCAAGTGAAAAACTCCATCTCTAACACAGAGTGACCTGTGCACCGGAAGCAGGCTATGTGGAAAAAAATGCGGAAGTACTAAAACGGAAGTCCATGGCATATACCCCATTCATAAACTAACCTGGTTTTAATTGAGCTCCATCAGACAGAGAGACTTTGATATTGTGAGGTTGATGTTCTAACTCGTTCATCAATGTTTTTATCTTCAACATGTGTTTGCAGTCTAAGCAGATGAAAGAGGAAGCAGAGAGATCAGGTGTTAGAAAACTAAAGACTTTCTGTCTCAGAAGCAGCTCTGCTCCACCAGATCACCAACCAGCTCTGAGGATGAACCTCCACATCGTCTTCATGGTGGAAGTTTGTTTTTTCAATGAGCAGCTAGCTACATTTTCAACAACAAAAACTGCTGTTACCAACACTAAGTGCTTAATAAACATGATTTGATTTAAAGGTAACTGGACAGAATTTCTCTTCTTGTTAATCTAACGTTTCTCTTTCACACATTTTATTCATTGTTGGCTTTCAGGGCCCTGTGATGGACTGGTGACCTGTCCATGGTGAACCCTGCCTCTCATCTGATGGCTGCTGGAGATGGGCACCACCAGCCCCCCTCACCACCCTGCAGGGATCAGCCTGTTCAGATCAGGGATGGAAAGATTTTAAGGTAGTTTGTCTCCTTTAGTCCACACTTAAAACAGCTTCATAGTTAATGCCAACATCAACTGATTCTATGACTTTGCTGACTGTTTTTTTCTACTTCTAACATAAACAGGCAAAGAAGAAACCCAGAAATGTTTCCCCTCCAGGCATCCGGTCCCAATCATCTTCAGTTCTTATGATGTCACATACATGGCGAGTCCACAACGTCTTAAAATTGTATTATTTTTTTATTTGCCATTTTTCTGTTCTCTTTAAATACAAATGCTTTCTCTGTTTAATTGCTCTGTTGTTCTTTTTTGTAGGTTTCTGTAGGTGCAGTGGTCCAGTGAACGGGAATGTTCTGTCGTTGATCCTCACTGTTCTTAGGAAGGAGAAATGTCAGTTTGTCTGCAGTAATACTGGAATACAGTGACATTGAATTAATTGGTGAAACAGTTTTCACATTTCCTCTAAAGTTTACCTATCGTTTTATTGTGCTGATTTTCATAATTTTGTTGTTTGTAAACTTTGAATGTTTTGACAGTTTGTACAATTGTCTTATGGTATATTGGCTCTTGAAAAAATGTCGGTAAGACTTTGGCGGGGTGTGTATAAGACTGATGTGATACTGTCATAAACATGACCTGTTAGGAACAAACCAACAGTGTCATGAAGTGTCATTCAGTAAATAATGACAATTTTAATGAGAATTTGCTTTAAAAGTTGGATGACAGGTTTTATGACAGTGTCATGTCGGTCTTATTCACACCCCATCAAATAAAGTGTTACCAAAATGGCAATATATTAAAAGCACAATGTAATTATACTTTTTGTTCTTTAAAGTAATAACTTTGGTGTTTTTTCGCCACACTTAAATTTTCATTGTGTTCACTTTTGACGTGTAAACTGATCATTTATGTAAAGTTCAAACAGTTGTGAGTAAAATTGGACAATTTTAAAATGTTGGTAATAAAACAAAATATTTTAATTACCTTCAACATCTTGTGTAAATAATCTTTCCATGTAATTGTAGCATAAAACAATGTAAGTACTGTAATGTAATTATGCATGTAATGTACAAAATAGGAAAGTAGGAATAAAGAAGACTTATGAGTAATTAAAATTGTAGTTTATTAGCAATAGCAGTAAATCAAAAATAAAAATTATTTAAATACATTACTAATATATTAGTAGTATATTTTAAATATATTAAAAATATATTTAATATAATTTTATGACAGAATTAGTACACTCAAAATATACTAATCAAGCTCTTGAATACTACATAACAAGTTTACTTAAAGTATAGGTACAACTTGAAGTTGTTCCAAAAAAGTACGTTGAAGTCCATCAATCAAAGTTTGTTAAAATGTAATTTACTAAAGTATCCTCCTTTTACTAGGCCATCGGTTCATGGTGAGGGATCAGGAAGACGTCTCTCTGAGTGACTGATTGGTTTAATTCCTCGTATGTCGATTGCTTTGGTCTCGCCGCATCGATCAGAAGATTCTGATCTGGAATAAGGAGCATCAGAAACCCGTCTGCTGGGATTCTGTTCCTGGCACCAAACATGATGAAATATCCTCCTTTCAGACGCAGCGCTTCCTGTTTGAGTCCTTCATGCTGGTTGTTTATGGGGCCATATGTAGCAAAGGTCACGAGGTCACCGAGTTATTCTGATCGACCCCTGATTGGCCGGTTTGTATCAAACAGAGCTCCTGATTGGCCCGTTGTGTGGTTGCTGCCACACAATGCGTCTCCATTGGCTGACAGGAACTCGGGATGTTAAAGCTGTTATGTTCAGTCGGCCATGTTCTGTATGTGACCCTGCTGTTAGCCCATATGCTAACAGCTTCGCACAAATCTGATCTGAACCAGTGAAGTCTCAGTTAGACTCAATAAGTAAAACCTATTAAACATTAAAACTAAATTTATTATCTATAGATTTCACTGACAAAATAAAACGATGATGTGAAGAAAATGGTTCTGAAACGGATTTCAAAAGAAAACATTGATGATGAGATGCTCTCATTATTCCTGGCACCAAACATGATGAAATATCCTCGTCTCTGTCCGTCTCTCTGGAAGTCCAGGATGTGTGCGTGCGTGTGTGTGTGTGTGTGTGTGTGTGTGTGTGCGAGAGAGGCGGCCATCTGTTAATGGCTGCCTGGAGAAGACCACAGTCTGTCCCCTGCTGTCTCTCTTGTTGTCGTCCATTTTCTGGTCTGTCCTGCTGGATGATGATGATGATGGTGATGATGATGATGATGATCAGCTCCTGGCACCAGAAGGTTCTGATCAGAGCCTCTGGACCTGCGGCCTTGATGAATGAACTGGGTGTGTGGTGACAGTTTTACCTTCCTGATTCTCAACACTTCCTGTAGTCCAGCCTTGAAGGAACCAATGAATGGACAGGAGGACAGGCCTAGTCAAAGCTCTGGTGACTTCCTGTTCCTGGCCTCCATTTTGAGACGCACGATGAGCAGGAAGTGCTGAACAAATGGAGGAGACGCTGAGCAGCTGCAGCTGAACAGAAAGCAGCTTCTGGCTCTTCCTTTCTCTGTCACCTCGTTTCTGTTTCGGAAATCAATGCCTCTTCCTCCTCTTCCTCCTCTTCCTCCTCTTCCTCCTCTTCCTCCAGTGAAAGCAGCTTTCTTCGTCCTTGGTTCAGCTCCTCCTCCTCTGCCTCCGTCTCTCCTCTGGTCTTCTTTTGCTCTGAATCTCTTTGGGTTTTGCTTTTATCTGCTCCAGCTCCTCTGGCTGTGTTGTTGTATAAAGGTGTTTATCTATACGTTGCTGCAGCTGCTGGTGCTTTCAGTCTGTTTTCCTCTTGGTGGGAATTCGTGCTGCCAGCTTCTATGCATGGGGGTAAAATGGAAGAACAGATTCTAATTAGTCGGTTATTAGACTTGTCTTCCTGCACAGCAGCAAACAGCACCTGACCCCGCCCCTCACCCAGGGGATTGTGGGAATTTGATTCAGGCATCTGGAGGCAGGAGGAGCTGCAGCAGCAGGAGGAGGAGCTGCAGCAGCAGGAGGAGGAGCTGCAGCAGGAAGAGCTGCAGCAGGAGGAGGAGCTGCAGCAGCAGGAGGAGGAGCTGCAGCAGGAGGAGGAGCTGCAGCAGGAGGAGCTGCAGCAGCAGGAGGAGCTGCAGCAGGAGGAGGAGCTGCAGCAGGAGGAGGAGCTGCAGCAGCAGGAGGAGGAGCTGCAGCAGGAGGAGCTGCAGCAGCAGGAGGAGCTGCAGCAGGAGGAGGAGCTGCAGCAGGAGGAGGAGCTGCAGCAGCAGGAGGAGGAGCTGCAGCAGCAGGAGGAGGAGCTGCAGCAGCAGGAGGAGCTGCAGCAGGAGGAGGAGCTGCAGCAGGAGGAGGAGCTGCAGCAGCAGGAGGAGGAGCTGCAGCAGCAGGAGGAGGAGCTGCAGCAGCAGCAGGAAGAGCTGCAGCAGGAGGAGCCGCAGCAGCAGGAGGAGGAGCTGCAGCAGCAGGAGGAGCCGCAGCAGCAGGAGGAGGTGTGGTGTGGCTCCGCCCTCGGCCCCATCTGGAGTTTCTCAAGTTTAGCTCCTTCTGACATTTAAAGGGCCGGCGTTTGGTCTTATCCCGTTTCTTTGTGTTTCTCCACCTGGGTTACCAGGAAATGCTCCCAGATACTCACTGGACGTTTTTGTGCGGACTCTGAGCTCCGTCTGCCAACACTCAAACCTTCACTCTGACAGATTCCTGCATTTTCCACAATGCTAACGGATGCTAACATGCTAGATGAGCTAGCCTAGCCTTGTTTAGCGGTTTCTCCGACTCTCAGCCTCATCAGCTCAGCGTTGCAGGCCAAGTTCACTTCCTGCTCTCAGTGAAGGTGGACGCTTCCCCTCTGACCTCTGACCTCCGAGTAAGTTCCCTCCCAGCCTGGCTCCGACATTGTCAGCATGTTCCAGATTCACCGCAGCTAATGCTAACCTCATGCTAGCCAACCAGTAAGACCTACTTCACCAGGTCTTAATTTCATACTTTCCCCAGTTTGTCCCAGTAGCAGTGGCCATCCTGGGGGATCTGTGTAGTGAACAGAACCCGACCAGCTGGACGGTCCAGTCTGTTAGATGGCGGCTATCCGGGTTCTGATGGTTCTTTCCAGGCCTGATTCTTCTTCTCCCTCAGTGTGTTAGCGTCGTTAGCAGTGTGAGCGCCCGCCGGCTGAACGAGCATTCAGACGTTCTGCTGCATCACAAACTGCTGCGTTTATGATTAGCTCCAGGCTAACTGCAGCTAAAGTGAGACCTAATGCTTTGATGAGAGAGAAATTATGGGATGGCATTAGAAACAGAACTAATAAAATCATTTATCCACCAATCAACCTGATCAGCTTTTCTAAACAGAAACCAGCAGAAAGCATGAAATTTACTTCAGTGTCTGATTCTGAAGTCTAGTTTTAGCCGCTACGGCTAAAACTAGACTCACTCTGATCATTAGCTACACCGATTCCAACGCATTAAGCCTTCCAGGCAGTTAGCCGCAGGATGTGGGTTTATGTACGGAAACGAGCTGAAAGCTTTGAAATCACCAAACAGCAGAGATGGGTAATGACTGATCGTGACCTCGTGACCCTGCTCAGGTTCTACTGAGCCGGGCGTTCGGACCAGCAGCCTGCTGAGGTGTAGCATCTGCCAGGGAAGCCATGTTGGATTAGCTCTACTTCCTGTTCTTACAGGAAACAGATCATTGTTTGATTTTCTGGTTCTGGTTGCTGTTGATCTGCTAATCCTCCGTCTTCAGCGTGTTTTTGGAGCGATGTCGGCCTTTGCCATCTGTCCGTTTCCTGTTCAGTCCTGAACTGCAATGTTTGAACAACACAATAAGACTTTCCACCCCGTTATGCACACAATGCTTTATTATTGATCATCAAGCACAATGAGACGCATCACACCAAAACATAAAAACACAACACACAGAAATATTCTCCATTGATGATGGCGACACGTTTTGGAGGAAAATTAGACGATTTCAGCTGCAGGTTTCTGCATGTCACAGTCTCCAGTCTGAAATGTTTTGTTCTTTTCTGACGCATCAAAATGAGTTAATTAATAAAAGATGCTGCCTGTTTCCACATTAGCATGAAGTAAACAGGCTCTCTGCTGAGATCTGATTGGAGGTTCAAATGTCACATTCATTTAGTTTGTTGCTTCTGCTTTAGAGAATTATGTAAAGTTATTCCAGACTGACTTCTGTAAAATGTTTGGCTCCCAGCAGCTGATTGAACATGCAGATCAGCTCACATGACGATTATTAATATTCATTATCACACGTTAATAATAACCAGCTTGGCTGAATGATCAGTTCACCATCACTGGTCCGCTAACACAGCAGAACCGGTCCAGTTCTGACCCAACGGTTCAGCCAAACGTTTCTAACATTTGATTAGAAAGAAGCTGCAGAGCAGCTGATGTTAGTTTCTGATGTCCTGCAGCTGGAGGCGTCGTAATCAGATCCTCTTCAGGTCGTCGGTGTTTCCTGATGCTCGAAGCTCCTCCAGCCGTTAACAGCCGAAGCCTTTGATTGGAGCCGGTTTCTGTAATTGTCCTCAGTTTTTGTTCTCCTGGCTGATGATCCTGTTTGTTGGTAGATGAGCGGTGATGATGTCATCGGGGGTCTGAGGCGACGCGCCGTCTCAGTGGGAGGAAATCACCTGAAGTTTTTCTGTCTGGGATTCTTTTACTGGAGGGACGGGAGTGAATGTGTGATGAACACATGAGGAGCATGAACTCCCCATGAACATCACAGCAGGGTGCTATGGATTCTACACAGTGAGACATCTCTAATCAATACGCCCATCTCTGATGGAGCTGAACGCTGCTGCAGCAGGGATCCCCGGATCTCCATGACCTCTGACCTTATTCACATGTTCATGAACTCAAACAATGTTAATTATACCACCTGAGCAGCTGGCCGCTGCAGCTCCTCCTACACCTCAATCTTCAGTAAATCATCTCTTTCTGCTTTATTATAACTTTATTTGCTGCTGCAGGTCTGATGAAGAGCTGCTTGTTAGAATAATCATGACTTTCTGATGTTGTAACCACGGCAACAGCCCGGTGAGATGAAAGCTCGTCCCATCGGACAGCGACAAAGCGCCGCTGTCTTCCTCCTGGAAATCTAAAATGGATCGGGTCGGAACCGGACCTTCCCGCGCCGCTGATCCCAGTCAGTAACTCAGACTGGAGCAAAGTGTGAAAAACGGCTGCAGAGGAAGAGGAGGATGAAGAGGAGCTGCGTTTCCATCGACTCCGGCTTTAATCTGGTTCTGCTGCTGAGGCGTTCTTCGCTGTAGTCCAGGCTTTGACTAGGACCCATTTCTCACTCTTCAGACCTGTTGCATAAACATCAAACGGATTTAAATGTTTGACCAGAGAGGAACTCATCAGTGTCAGAGCGCCACCTGCAGGCTCAATGGCAGCCTGCAGCAGCGCTAGTAGAGGAAACTGCAGGGGGCGGGGCTTATGTTAGCGTGTGTGCTGCTGTTAGCTGCTCCATTCATGAGCAGATAGCAGGTGTGACACATTTATCTGTTCCCTATGAAACACGGTGAAAGCAGCATCATGCTGTGGGAAGGTGGAAGGAGAAAACTCTCTTCAGCTCTCCTGAACATGCAGCCAGAGGTATGATGGGGTGTTTTAGTCTGGAGCGGTTAATGGGTTAGTCAAAGTCCAGACCTTAATAAAGATATTCAGAGCCTGTGGAAAAGGAAGAGTTGTGACCCTAGACAGCTAACAGAAAGGTCTGGAAATTTTCCTGTTTTAGAGGCTTTGAAGCTTCAAAAGATGAAAAATTCAGATTTCTGAAACACGGATTATGGTTCAATCTGCCATTAAAAATCCTCGGCAACACAGAGACCTTTTAGAGTTGGAACTATTTTTAATGTTTTACTGATTCCTGCCCCCCAATGTCAAACTAAAGTTCAACTGAAGGAAAAATCCCTTCAGCCTCTCCAGAAACATTCTGCGGCCCCCCAACAGGATGGGCCCCTGATGGGATGGCCGTCAGATGAGATGGCCCCCTGATGGGATGGCCCCCTGACGGCATGGCCCCCAGACGAGATGGCCCTCTGACGGCATGGCCCCCTGACGGCATGGCCCCCAGAAGGGATGGCCCCCTGATGGCATGGCCCCCCGACGGCATGGCCCCCTGACGAGATGGCCCCCTGACAAGATGGCCCCTGACGGCATGGCCCCCTGACGGCATGGCCCCCTGACGGCATGGCCCCCTGATGGCATGGCCCCCTGATGGCATGGCCCCCCGACGGCATGGCCCCCTGACGAGATGGCCCCCTGACAAGATGGCCCCCTGATGGCATGACCCCCCGACAGCATGGCCCCCCGACGGCATGGCCCACAGATGGCATGGCCCCCTGACAGTATGGCCCCTTGACGGCATGGCCCCCAGACGAGATGGCCCCCGATGACATGGCCCCCAGACGGGATGGCCCCCTGATGGCATGGCCCCCCGACGGCATGGCCCCCAGAAGGCATGGCCCCCCGACGGCATGGCCCCCAGAAGGCATGGCCCCCGGACGGCATGGCCCCCAGAAGGCATGGCCCCCGGACGGCATGGCCCCCTGACGAGATGGCCCCCTGACAGGATGGCCCCTTGACGGCATGGCCCCCAGACGGGATGGCCCCCCGGCGGCATGGCCCCCAGAAGGCATGGCCCCCCGACGGCATGGCCCCCAGAAGGCATGGCCCCCCGACGGCATGGCCCCCTGACGAGATGGCCCCCTGACGGGATGGCCCTCTGAGCCCCCTGACGGCATGGCCCCCTGACGGGATGGCCCCTTGACGGCATGGCCCCCTGACGGGATGGCCCCCGGACAGCATGGCCCCCTGACAGGATGGCCCCCAGACGAGATGGCCCCCAGACGAGATGGCCCTCTGAGCCCCCTGACGGCATGGCCACCTGACGGCATGACCCCCCGATAGCATGGCCCCCAGAAGGCATGGCCCCCCGACGGCATGGCCCCCAGAAGGCATGGCCCCCCGACGGCATGGCCCCCTGACGAGATGGCCCCCTGACGGGATGGCCCTCTGAGCCCCCTGACGGCATGGCCCCCTGACGGGATGGCCCCTTGACGGCATGGCCACCTGACGGCATGACCCCCCGATAGCATGGCCCTCTGACAGCATGGCCCCCAGACGGGATGGCCCCCTGACAGCATGGCCCTCTGACAGCATGGCCCCCAGACGGGATGGCCCCCTGACAGTATGGCCCCCTGACAAGATGGCCCCCTGATGGCATGGCCCTCTGACGGCATGGCCCCCCGACGGCATGGCCCACAGATGGCATGGCCCCCTGACGGGATGGCCCCCAGACGAGATGGCCCTCTGAGCCCCCTGACGGCATGGCCACCTGACGGCATGACCCCCCGATAGCATGGCCCACAGATGGCATGGCCCCAAACAGGATGGCCCCCTGACAGCATGGCCCTCTGACGGCATGGCCCACAGATGGCATGGCCCCCAGACGGGATGGCCCCCTGACAGTATGGCCCCCTGACAAGATGACCCCCCGATAGCATGGCCCACAGATGGCATGGCCCCCAGACGGGATGGTCCCCTGACAGCATGGCCCCCTGACGGCATGGCCCTCTGACGGCATGGCCCCCTGACGGCATGGCCCTCTGACGGCATGGCCCCCTGACGGCATGGCCCTCTGATTGCATGGCCCTCTGACAGTATGGCCCCCTGACAAGATGACCCCCGATAGCATGGCCCACAGATGGCATGGCCCCCAGATGGGATGGCCCCCTGACAGTATGGCCCCCTGACAAGATGGCCCCCTGATGGCATGACCCCCCGATAGCATGGCCCACAGATGGCATGGCCCCCAGACGGGATGGTCCCCTGACAGCATGGCCCCCTGACGGCATGGCCCTCTGACGGCATGGCCCCCTGACGGCATGGCCCTCTGATTGCATGGCCCCCTGACGGCATGGCCCCCTGACGGCATGACCCCCCGATAGCATGGCCCACAGATGGCATGGCCCCAGACAGCATGGCCCCCTGACGGCATGGCCCTCTGACGGCATGGCCCCCTGACGGCATGGCCCTCTGACGGCATGGCCCCCTGACGGCATGGCCCCCTGGGCTGCGAGCCCCGTTCCTGTCACCAAGTGGAGCAAGTCTGTCTCTCTGGGTGGAAATGTATCAAATGCCAAATGTTCAGAAATCTGCAGCAGCTTGTAGTTTTTACTAAAGAGAAATCCTCCAACTACAGCACAGGGCATTCTGGGTAAATACAGCCAAAGCTAACTTGCTAGCCTAGCTCTAGCAGCAGAAATGGCTCCTGGTCTTTAGCCAAAGACAAAAGAGAAATCCTCCAACCGCTAAAATCTGACGCCTCCATCTTGTTTCCATCTGGTGAAGAAGGAAGTTGCTCTCAGTGTCTTCAGAGGTTTTGTGTCGTTTCCTTCAGTGGTTCTTGGTGCAGCGCCCCCACAGGCCAGGAGGGGAACAGGTTGGTTTGACTCAGCAGAGAAAAAGAGAACCAGCTGCTGGAGGTGGAGCAGATATTCTGGTTCCAGTAGAACCGGGTCGACTGGACTGAAGGAGGATGAATCAGAAAAAACTGACCTTTGACCATTTCTGCTCAACCTTTTGTTATGCAGAAATGAAAGCACCACAAAGTCGTTCTCTCACATTATCTATAAACCATGAACATGTAGAGAAATAATTATTTTATTGCTGCAGAATAAAAATAACACATAAAACATGTTTGAAACCAAAAAGCTCCAGTAACATGATGAGAAACATCCAGACGTTCAGAATAATTCCTGTTGGTTCTGAGGGAACCGGACCTGCTGGAGGAGGAACGGAGGGATGAACTGAAATGAGAATCAATTTGACTTGAGGAGCGAGTGATGAGCTGACCCATCAGCTGTTTGCTTCTAATGTCTCTGGTTTCAGTCATGGACCCAAACCGACCAGAACCAGAAATCACAGGAGCCCGATCCATCAGAGCCGTTCTGTTAGAGCAGTGGTTCTTAACCTTTTTTGAGGTACCGAAACCCCCCAGTTTCATATGCGCATTCAACGAACCTGTCCAGGGTGACCCCGCCTCTCGCCCGGAACGTTAGCTGGAGAGGCACCAGCACCTCCCGACCCCACTGAGGGACAAGGGTGTAAAGAAAATGGATGGATGGACGGTGAGCTTTACTGAAGTAATTAAAGACAAGTTCAAATCCTGAGAGTGGAGCTCCTCCAATCAGTGCTCCTCCGCAGCTCTGATTGGCTCAGCAATGTAACGTGATCCTCTGCAGCAAGTGATGGCAAAGCGGGGCGTCATCACGACTTTACAGTGTGTCTTTACCTCCGTAGAGGCTCCGTCGAACCCCTGAGACCGACTCATCGAACCCCAGGGGTTCGATCGAACCCAGGTTAAGAACTACTGTGTTAGAGCCATGACAGATCAGTCTGAACTGCCTCCAGTTATATGATTATAATCATATTAATATGATGAGAAAGGTCACAGTTTCTGTTCAGAATATTCACGTTTTGCTGCAGAGATGGCGCTTCAGAAATCCTCCAGGATCCACACACACTTCCTGTTCCGTATCTTGGATCCACACACACTTCCTGTTCCGTATCCTGGATCCACACACACTTCCTGTTCCGTATCCTGGATCCACACACACTTCCTGTTCCGTATCCTGGATCCACACACACTTCCTGTTCCGTATCCTGGATCCACACACACTTCCTGTTCCGTATCCTGGATCCACACACACTTCCTGTTCCGTATCCTGGATCCACACACATTTCCTGTTCCGTATCATGGATCCACACACACTTCCTGTTCCGTATCCTGGATCCACACACACTTCCTGTTCCGTATCCTGGATCCACACACACTTCCTGTTCCGTATCCTGGATCCACACACACTTCCTGTTCCGTATTTCTGCAGCCTTGGATCGTTTCACAGCTGTAAATAAAAATCTTCCTGCTGTTCTTTGCCATCAAACGCTTCCAGTTGCTGCTGAACAACTTCTCACAGTTGCAGTGATTTTGGTTGCTTAGGTTGTTTTTGTGTATGTGCGCGCGCATGTGTGTGTGTGTATGTTTGCGCGCGTGTGTGTGTGTGTGTGTATGTTTGCGCGCGTGTGTGTGTGTGTGTGTATGTTTGCGCGTGTGTGTGTGTGTGTGTTTCCTTTCTCTCCCTGTATGAATTTATTCTGGTTCCTGCTGAGCTGCACTCAGAATCGACTGGAGGGAAATCAGTGGCAGCGTTTTCCTTCGCTGTGTTTGCAGGGAAAGTTCAACATTTATAGGCCTGAAAAATTGACAAATTTATGAATCGTGACGTCAGGCGCTCTTGCCTCGCAGCGCAGGAAGTTTAATTGGTCCGGTTTCCTGGCCAGAGTCAGCAAACAGCAGCTGGACCATTCGGCTCATCTGGAAAACCCTGAATAATGAAGAGGAGAAAAGTTTCCGATTAAAACGTCGTCAGGCGTCCAGCTGAGTGTCTGCCACCACCGTGCTTCACCATGTTAATGTTTTGTGTTCTTCATGATGCTGGATGTTCTCTGAAGAGTCCAGAACCAGAACATCTGCAGCTCGATGCAGGTTAAATGGCCACAGATGGGCTCTGGTTGAGTGAACTGAAGGAATGTGAAAAGGTTCCTGTGGAACAGATCAGCTGCTGCTAAACGGGTCCAGAGCTCAGACCTCACTGCGTTGCTATGGCAACCCTGACCCATCATTCCTGCTGTTTAGCAGGATTTTCCCCGTTCGCAGCGCTAGCTCAGAGAGCAGTCTTTTAGTTCAGTATTTTCAGAAGATGCTAAGCTAACAGAGTGCCATTCTGCTGCGGCCCGGTTCTGGTTTGGTTCCACCAGATTTCAATGCTTTATGGAGTCTGGTGAGCTGGACGTTTCCAGAACCTTGGGTCAGTTTGCTGCGTCTCCCTGGATGTGATAATCCAGTGTTTCTCAACCACTGTTCCGCGGCACACTAGTGTGCCGTGACTGATCGTCAGGTGTGTTGTGGAAATTATTCAATTTCACCTACTGTACCGTATTTTCCGGACTATAAGCTGCTACTTTTTTCCTAAACTTTGAACCATGTGGATTGTAGCCCGGTGCGGCTTTTCTGTGTATTTTTCTTCAACCACCAGGGGGCTCTCTAGCAGGAAGTGAATCATTAGAAGTCAAAATTGTAAATCAAAGAAGAACGCGTTAATTTTCATTTAGAACAACCACATGCTAGCAGCAGGCACGACGGAGAAATGTTTTCAAACTCATATGATGCAGCTTTTAAGTTGAGGGCTGTCGATCTGCCACTACAGGAGGGAAATAAAGCCGCTGCACTTCAGCTCGGTGTGAACGAAACCATGGTTAGAAGTGACTAGCGGCGTAATCATGTAATTTCTTACCACTAGATGGCAGTAGGTACAGAGCATTTTACATTAAAACAAGAGAATTAGTGATGCATGAACGTTACAGGTAGCGGTGAGAGCATCGTATCTAGCTGTGACGACAGTGATGGAAAAGACGGTGAAGCTCAGCAGTAGTTGGAAAGAACATGGGTCCATTTCCCACAACATGTCTGTGTGAAGTGAGCTTCTCAGCCTGGCTACTATAAAAACTGAAACCAGAGAGACTGAGAGCTGTTGAGGAAGAGCTTTGTCTTTCTTCAATTTCTGCCAGGAAATCAGCTGTTTTCATCCAAACATGCACAGGTTTCACACTAGATGGGTAAAATATACAGATATGGACATTTGGTACATGCAACTCTTCATATTGTAACAGTGAAATCTTTCCCAAATATTATTGCTTCTTTTAGAATAAGAATGATTTTCTGTATTCCGGCATAAATAATGCTTGTGGATTAGTTTGTAAAACACTGAAGTTTTCTACAACTTCTTTAAATTTAACACCACAGTGTTGTGGCTGTTCAGGTGTATTTTTGTGTTTATTTGATTCCTATTCAAGGCACTTTGATAAGAATGACTATATATATGTAACATAGGCGGCTACAGAGTATCTTGGTTTACATTTTTGGTTGGTGGTGTGCCTCCAGATTTTTTCAATTAAAACAATTACCTTGGCTCAGAAAAGGTTGAAAAACACTGTGATAATGAAGCAGGCTCCGGGTCGGTTCTGGGTTGGTCGGTTCTGGGCCGGATCCGGGTCGGTTCTGATTTCTGTCCGTCTTTGTGTCCACAGGCAGACGGACAGCCATGGACGTCCTCTGGCTCGTCCTCCTGTCCTGCCTCCCGTCCTGCCTCTGCGACATGCTCTGTCCGAAGCGCTGCACCTGCCAGAACCTGCTGCCGTCCTACACGGTGCTGTGCGCCAAGACGGGCCTGCTCTTCGTCCCGCCAAACATCGACCGGCAGACGGCCGAGCTCCGGCTGATGGACAACTTCATCACCACGCTGAGACACCGAGACTTCGCCAACATGACCAGCCTGGTGAGTCGTGGAGCAGGTTCACCCTCCGAGGTCGGCGGTTCGCTCTGCTCCTCTCAGCCTATTGAACTTATTACAGCTTTGATTTGGTGTCCGGCTTCAGGAGCCTCACCTCTACTCAGACACATATTCAGGCATGTGCACCTGCAGGTGGCGCTATGGCATAAAATATGCGTTTATGCTTCTAACTGTTAGGATCTTTTCTTTGTGTTTATTCTAGGTTCTGCTTCTTGTGAGTCTGTGTACCGTCCTGTCTTCCCTGTGATTGTTCCCAGCTGTGTCTAGTTCCCCTGATTACCTCCTGTGTATTTAAGTCCACTTGTTGTCCTTGTCTCTTGCTCTGTTTCATGTCAGCCGTCCTAGTCGAGCTGTCTAGTCCTGAGTCGCTAACTCACGTTAATCCAGTTCTTCTGAACTGTTGATCCATCATTAAATCACCATTTATCGTCTACAACCTGAGTCTGCCTGCGTTCTTCCTCACCACCGCAACTGCACTTCGTGACACTAACTCGAAATTAGCATGTCCCATTAACAAAACTGATACGAGCCAAGTTTCTGTACAAAAAGTAGTTGGTGGATGTTTTTTTAGCAGAGCCATGAAGAAAGCATGAGCAGAACCAGCCTGAGCTCTGAGTCCAATGAAACTTGGCACAAAACTCCCTTAGAGAAACAAAAGAAAGTTATCGCAGCGGATTTTTGATTTTTTTGTTATTTTTATTCCCAGTTACGAAATAATGGCTAATTAAACATCGCTACGTATGTAGCTGCAAATTCAATTCCTCGTAATTTGGAACCGAAAAGAATTTCAAACGCGCTTCCTTCATACCTCCAACTACAAACAACTACAAAACTGCTAAATTTGCTAAATTTGCTACGCAACTGGAAATATCGTCAAACATAAAATTAAACATACTTCTTGAAATTTGTAAAAACATAAAGGTAGCAGCTTTAAGTACCAACTTAGACAGTCTATCGGGATAAGAAGTTGGTTTTGGTTCTATTCTTGTCCAACCCTGGGCAGAAGACCCCAATTCACCTGCATTTCATTTTTAGAACATTTTAGCAGAACCAGCTCCAGTCCAAACGGGTTCCTTGTTTCCTCTAGTCGTATCTCCAGCGTGATCCTGTGTTTGTTGGTGCAGATCCACCTGACCCTGAGCCGGAACACCATCAGCCAGATCAGACCCTACACCTTCGCCGACCTGCAGGACCTCCACGCCCTCCACCTGGACGCCAACCGCCTCACCGTCCTGGACGACTCGCACTTCCAGGGCCTGGTGAACCTGAGGCACCTGATCCTGGCCAACAACCAGCTGCACAGCATCTCAGAGGGGGCCTTCCAGGTAGGAGCGCCTCAGCAGGGGGCCTTCCAGGTAGGAGCGCCTCAGCAGGGGGCCTTCCAGGTAGGAGCGCCTCAGCAGGGGGCCCGTCCTGCTGTGGCCACTCTCTCTGCTGGTGTTTAGTGAGGTGAACAGAAGAGCCTTCATTCGGTCCAACCTTATCTTCACTGAGTTGTCTGAGTGTTGGGAACGTGGAGCTCGGCTTTGTCAGAGGAAAATAAAATCTTGTGAGGATGAAGTTTGAAAGCACTGCCGGCGCCATGCCAACGCTCTGGATGCGTCTCAGCGCTCAGAACCTTTCCATTCTGCCAACAAGTACTATGAATCATCCGACCTTGCAGTCGGACGGCCTCTGCCAACAATCCTCTGCTGAAAACTTATTGAAAGTCATTAAAAGCGGCTCAGAGTAGCTGTGGTGCTGCGGGTCAAGTGGTTCCTGGCTCCATCAGAACCAGCCGGCCCAGCCGGATGTCTCTGTAATGACCTGAGCAGCGCCGAGCGCAGCTGCTGCAAGGCAGCGTCAGGACGCTCAGAGCAGGACGAGCTTCAGTATGTCCCTGTCCTGTCCTGTCCCCTGCAGGACTTCCTGGAGACGCTGGAGGACCTGGACCTGAGCTACAACAACCTGGTGGACATCCCGTGGGACACGGTGTCCCTGCTGGTGAGCGTCAACACGCTGAGTCTGGACCACAACCTGATCGAGAGCGTCCCCGAGGGAATCTTCTCCAACCTGCACAAACTGGCCAGGTACGGCTCTATGCTCAGGGCGCCAGCAGCAGGCTGGGCTGCTGCGAGCTTCCTGTGGTTGGATCTTGTTCAGTAACACCAGACCAACTGGTTCTGGTTCTGGTTCTGAAGGTGTCAGAAGTTCTGGTTCGGCTGCATCACTGATGATCAAATTTATCTAAACTTCTGGGCCCAGAGGAGAGAAATTATTGTTTCTATTTCATTTTTGATTTTAATTTTTTTCCTAATAGATGGAAGCAAAGTCGCCACAGCGTCTGGCCACTTCCTGTCGGTCGCCACGGCCACTTCCTGTCAGTCGCCACAGCGTCTGGCCACTTCCTGTCGGTCGCCACGGCCACTTCCTGTCGGTCGCCACGGCCACTTCCTGTCAGTCGCCACAGCGTCTGGCCACTTCCTGTCGGTCGCCATGGCCACTTCCTGTCGGTCGCCACGGCCACTTCCCGTCGGTCGCCATGGCCACTTCCTGTCAGTCGCCACAGCGTCTGGCCACTTCCTGTCGGTCGCCATAGCCACTTCCTGTCAGTCGCCACAGCGTCTGGCCACTTCCTGTCGGTCGCCACGGCGTCTAGCCACTTCCTGTCGGTCGTCTGGCCACTTCCTGTCGTTCGCCACGGTGTCTGGCCACTTCCTGTCGGTTGCCATGGCCACTTCCTGTCGGTCGCCACAGCGTCTGACCACTTCCTGTTTGACCAGTGTCTCCCAGCAGTAGAAACCCTGCAGACTGCATCCTGATTGGCTGGAGGCGGCAGGTGTGAGTGGGTGTTGGATCCGGGTGGATGGAGGATGGGCCGAGCCGTTTGCTGCGCTCTTCTCTCTATCTCTGCTGATCCTTGGCCTCGCTCTTCCTCGCTCCTCCTCACTCGCCTCCCACCTGATCGATCGATTACCCATCTGCTCCCACCTCTTCCTTCGGCGCTAAACGCCAGAAAGCCTTAAATCTGATTTGGGAGGAGTGAGTCAGCCTGCTGTGGCCTTCCCCTCTCCTTATCTGTCTGGACCTGCCGCTTTTATTTTTAATAATTACGTCCTCTGGGCTCATATTTACAGCAGCAGAAATGAAACGCTGAAAACTGGCTTCACAGACATTTCTCCTTCCTCAGAATCGACGAGGAAAACCACCAGTTTGCAGATCGGTCGTCCTTCCGGGACGTTTTCATGGCTGCTTTTTTAAAAACCGCTGAGGCCGCAGACATGTGGCTTCAGATTTTACTGGGATGTGTCCACCAGGCTGGACATGTCTGTCCCTGTGTCCACCAGGCTGGACATGTGTGTGTCCCTGTGTCCACCAGGCTGGACATGTGTGTGTCCCTGTGTCCACCATGCTGGACATGTCTGTCCCTGTGTCCACCAGGCTGGACATGTCTGTCCCTGTGTCCACCATGCTGGACATGTCTGTCCCTGTGTCCACCAGGCTGGACATGTGTGTGTCCCTGTGTCCACCAGGCTGGACATGTGTGTGTCCCTGTGTCCACCATGCTGGACATGTCTGTCCCTGTGTCCACCAGGCTGGACATGTCTGTCCCTGTGTCCACCATGCTGGACATGTCTGTCCCTGTGTCCACCAGGCTGGACATGTGTGTGTCCCTGTGTCCACCAGGCTGGACATGTCTGTCCCTGTGTCCACCATGCTGGACATGTCTTTCCCTGTGTCCACCAGGCTGGACATGACGTCCAACAAGCTGAAGAAAATCCCCCCGGACCCGCTCTTCCTGCGGATCCCGGTCTACGCCAAGATGAAGGGCTCTCCGCTCACGGCGCTGGTTCTGAGCTTCGGGGGAAACCCGCTGCACTGCAACTGTGAGCTGGTGTGGCTGCGGCGGCTGACCCGCGAGGACGACCTGGAGACCTGCGCGTCGCCCAGGGACCTGGCTGGGAAGTACTTCTGGACCATCAGAGAGGTTCGCTCACTTGCCGTTCCTGCTAGCGCTAGCTAGGTTCTGATCCGGTTCTGATCTGGTTCTGACCCGGTTCTGACTGCCTCTGACCCAGTTCTGATCTGGTTCTGATCTGGTTCTGATCCGGTTCTGACCCAGTTCTGATCTGGTTCTGATCTGGTTCTGACCCAGTTCTGATCTGGTTCTGATCCAGTTCTGATTTGGTTCTGATCCGGTTCTGATTTGGTTCTGACCCGGTTCTGACTGCCTCTGACCCAGTTCTGATCTGGTTCTGATCCGGTTCTGACCCAGTTCTGATCCGGTTCTGACCCGGTTCTGATCTGGTTCTGACCCGGTTCTGATCTGGTTCTGACCCAGTTCTGATCTGGTTCTGACCCAGTTCTGATCTGGTTCTGATCCGGTTCTGACCAAGTTCTGATCTGGTTCTGATCCGGTTCTGACTGCCTCTGACCCGGTTCTGATCCGGTTCTGACTGCCTCTGACCCGGTTCTGACCCGGTTCTGATCTGGTTCTGACCCTGTTCTGATCTGGTTCTGATTTGGTTCTGACCCGGTTCTGACTGCCTCTGACCCAGTTCTGATCTGGTTCTGACCCAGTTCTGATCCGGTTCTGACCCAGTTCTGATCTGGTTCTGACTGCCTCTGACCCAGTTCTGATCTGGTTCTGACCCAGTTCTGATCCGGTTCTGATCTGGTTCTGACCCGGTTCTGACTGCCTCTGTCCCAGTTCTGATCTGGTTCTGATCCGGTTCTGACCCAGTTCTGATCCGGTTCTGACCCAGTTCTGATCTGGTTCTGACCCGGTTCTGACCCGGTTCTGACCCGGTTCTGATCTGGTTCTGACCCTGTTCTGATCTGGTTCTGATTTGGTTCTGACTGCCTCTGACCCAGTTCTGATCCGGTTCTGATCTGGTTCTGATCCGGTTCTGATCTGGTTCTGACCCGGTTCTGATCTGGTTCTGATCCGGTTCTGACTGCCTCTGACCCAGTTCTGATCTGGTTCTGATCCAGTTCTGATTTGGTTCTGATCCAGTTCTGATTTGGTTCTGATCCGGTTCTGACTGCCTCTGACCCAGTTCTGATCTGGTTCTGACCCAGTTCTGATCCGGTTCTGACCCAGTTCTGATCCGGTTCTGACCCAGTTCTGATCTGGTTCTGACCCGGTTCTGACCCGGTTCTGATCTGGTTCTGACCCAGTTCTGATCTGGTTCTGACCCAGGTCTGATCCGGTTCTGATCTGGTTCTGACCCAGTTCTGACTGCCTCTGACCCAGTTCTGATCCGGTTCTGATCCAGTTCTGACCCAGTTCTGATCCGGTTCTGATCTGGTTCTGATCCAGTTCTGATCCGGTTCTGACCCGGCTCTGGAGCCGCAGCGAGATTAGAAACTGCACCTGGAGCCGGACAGGTTAATGAGGCTTCTGCAGGAAGCCTAAGAGCTCCTGACCTCTGACCCCTGCTGGGCTCCACGGTTCGGACCGGATCCACTCCAGTCCGATGCGGCGGCCATGTTGTGAGGCTCTCTCTCTCCGTGCTGCAGGAGGAGTTCGTCTGCGAGCCGCCCATGATAACACGCCACACCTCCAAGATGTTTGTGATGGAAGGTCAGGAGGTCAGCCTGCGCTGTAAGTCCATCGGGGATCCGGAGCCGTCCACGCACTGGGTCAGCCCGGACGGGAAGCTGATCGGGAACACGTCCAGAACAGTCTGCTACGAGAACGGGTCGCTGGACATCCTGAAGGCGTCCGTCAAGGTGGGCGGAGCTTCCCTGATTCTGATTCTTCCTGAATTTGTCTTCCACTCTTCATGAGTTCCTGATGTTTCCTGTTCCTAAGGATTCTGGGAAGTTTACGTGCATCGCGTCCAACGCAGCAGGCGAGGCCACCGCTCCCGTTGAACTGGTCGTCAACGCCTCACCACACTTTGGGCCCAAACTGGAGCCGGACCCGGGGCCCTCAGACATCCCCACATCCATCAAATCCAACGTGAGCGGGGGCCAGCCCAGGGCCGACCCGCAGCGGGTCAGCGTGTCGGACCTGACCTCCAGCTCCGCCCTCATCCGCTGGCCGCCGCAGAACCACATCCCAGGGGTCCGCATGTACCAGATCCAGTACAACAGCTCCACCGACGACATCCTGATCTACAGGTGAGGGATTTCAGGCGTTTCAGGCGCAGAGCTGCGGTTCCTCCGCCGCCGTCTGGACTTATCAGAATCAGAGAAAGAGGAAAGTGGAGGCTTTCTGGAGCAGATTCTGAGTTTCGCTGTGTGCATGTTTACCGTTTGTACCTCAGTCAGCCGGAGTTAAAATAACTGGGCAGATTAATAATCCATGATCATCCTAAAAGCTTCAGAGTAAAACCATTTATAAGAAGCGTTGTCACACTGTGTGAGTTAGCTATTCCATTCCACAGCTCTGGAGCATGTTTAATGACAACACGATTACAGACGTGACACTTCTAGCTGTCCTTTGGATCTTATGTTAGCGATTAACACAGCTAACATTGCTAATGGTCAGTGGTGGACACCGCTAACTACAAAGTATGTTGTGCTAACCCTAATATGCTAATCATAAGCATTAGCTAACAGTTTAGCATTAAAATGCCATACCAACATTCCTGTTAGCTGCTGAGGTTAAACTGAAAACACTTTCTCTTCTAGAAGCTTCTTACATTTCCTGCTCTTCGTCAGACGAACACTTTGACTTTTTTTCACTCAGTCACATCTTCCACACTAAAGAGAGTTGCTGCTGCAAACTGTTGGTTTGGAGCAGAAGCAGCTAGTCCAGCTAATGTTTCTACAGACCAGCTCTGACTCCAGACGACTGGGTTCATTAACCGGACGGAGAAACCACCGGGCTGAAGGTCAGCTGCTGCTGTAGATGCTGCAGCTGCTGTAGATGCTGCAGCTGCTGTAGATGCTGCAGCTGCTGTAGATGCTGCAGCTGCTGTAGATGCTGCAGCTGCTGCAGATGCTGCAGCTCCTGCAGATGCTGCAGCTCCTGCAGATGCTGCAGATGCTGCAGCTCCTGCAGATGCTGCAGCTCCTGCAGATGCTGCAGATGCTGCAGCAGCTACAAAGGAAAAGCAGCCATAAGGGAAAGGGAATCTCTTTCCCTTAATGAGCGCAGAGAGAGAACATTAAGACGAAGCAGTATGTCTCTGCTTTTATAAAGCAAAGTGTTGTTGCTGCAGCAGTTCTTAAATTTAGTGTTAAAGATTAATCCGAGTGGTTATCTTACACAATATTCCTATCTCTGTAGGAATGAGTTGAATTAATAAAACGGCTCATAATTCAAATGTGGCTTTGAATAAAAGACCCGGCTCCAGCTCCAGAACTGGACCTGGGGCCGTTTGGACTCTTCTGTCACCAGGCGTCCCTCCCAGCAGAGGCGCCCTGGGCAAACCGCCTTTCTGGTCCCGGTGTCTCCTGGGTAAACGCCGTTCCTCATGTTGGGACATTTCCTGTTTTAGCTCCTGATGCGACAGCAGGCAGTGTTTATGGCCCGGGATCCACCAGAACCCAACATTCCGCCTACAGAACTCCATCAGGACGTTTCCAGTATCAGTTGGGGTTCTGGTTCCGACTGGGACGGGCTGGATCAGGTGGACTCTCTGGCAGATGTCAGCTGTTAACCCAACACATTTGCCGTTTCAATCCATTTAAAACTTCAACTTTAGATCCGCTCTGGGTCAGAACCGATCCTGTTGGGATTAGTGGAGAGGAGATCCAGATTTCTGCTTCATCCTGACCGGATCCCTTCCTGTCCACATCGTTTTACCCTTCAGCTGACCATCTGGGAGTCTCAGCGATACATGACTGCCCCCTAGTGGCCAAATCAATAAGTATCAGCTGAAATCAGTCACTGCAAATATCCGCCATGCAGCCCAGATGATTCAAACTCATGTTTGGACTCACTGAAGTTTGAAAGTGTGATGTGAAGATCCACATGCTGTTACATCATCGTTCAGCTGGGAGACTGTAGGAAGTTTTTCCACAAAATGTTCCTCCAGAAGCCAGCAGAGGCTGTCCTGGAGCTGCCTGAACAGAAATCATGGTTCTAACGTCTCCCACAGCTGCTTGGACAGAAGCTGCTCCATCTTTCATATTTATCATCTTCTGATGTAGGGCCAGTGTTGTATCCTCATCTTAACGAGAAGAAGCCTGACCCAAAATACACAGAACAGCGAAAACAAGTCAACATGGAGGAGTTTTATGGAAATACCTTAACTGCAATAATAATCAACCAAAATACCAAAACAAGTCGTGTTGGAAGAACATGAAGAAATTCCTGAATGCTTCCTGATAAAATGTCTGAAGCATCTTGTTCCACTGAAGACCCGTTTCCTTCAAAGGCTCACCACATTTTCTCTTTTTCTCAAGTAAAAGTAAAAAATAAATCAATAAAAAACAAGGTTAAAATATTTTAACAGTTTTTGACTTTTTGCTCGCCTTTTCCTGAGGATGAACAAAAAATTGTGATTAAAAAAGTATACTTCTATAATTTCTGCAGCAGCTAATAGAGTAAAAGAGAAAAAAAAATGTAATTATGTAATTTTTTGTTTGTTTTGTTTCATCTCATCCAGAACAGAAGAAAAAAATTACGAATATAAGATTTTTTCTTTTCCTTTTCACTGAATTACAGGACTTACAAAAACAGAACAGGAGATTTTATTTTTTTTATTGCCCTTCAGAGCATAGGAGACACAGACAGGTGACATAAAAATATTTTTCCTTTTTACTCTTTAAGTTGTTTGCTGTAGAAATGACATTTTTCAACCTCTCTTTTAGCAACAAATGTTCCACAAGGAAGAAAAAAAGCTGTGATATAATTGAGTCTAGACTTGAAGCTAATAGGAAGCTAACAGGAAATAAACTGGAAGCTAACAGGAAATAAACTGGAAGCTAAGGGGAAGTAAATCGGAAGCTAACACTAAATAAACTGGAAGCTAACAGGAAACAAACTGGAAGCTAACAGGAAACAAACTGGAAGCTAACGGGAAACAAACTGGAAGCTAACGGGAAGTAAATCGGAAGCTAACAGGAAATAAACTGGAAGCTAACAGGAAATAAACTGGAAGCTAACGGGAAGTAAATCGGAAGCTAACAGGAAATAAACTGGAAGCTAACAGGAAACAAACTGGAAGCTAACGGGAAATAAACTGGAAGCTAACAGGAAGTGTCATACTGCAGGAGGCAGCTGAAACGTTATAATAATAGAAAAAGTTTATCTTCTTCTTCTGTGGTTCTCATCCCATGAGGATTTTAGTTCCTCCTGCAGAATCTCTTGGCGGTCGCGCTGACGTCACTCCGGCTGGTTGCTCCAGTCAGACTCTGGAGGAAGAGGAAGATGAGATGTTTCTGCCTTCCTCCTCCTCTTCTTCCTCTGGGCCAAGAAAAACCTGCCCAGCTTCCTCCTTCACCGTTTCCTGACTCTCCAGGCCAAACAGAGTTGCCCTGTGAGGATGAGCATCAGGAAAAGCTTTGCCTCTGTCAGCAGCAGGAAATGAAGAAATCGATTCTTCCTCCTTTAATATTCTCCGCTGCTCCTCTTCCTCCTCTGTCCCACAGAACTGGATGCTTGTGCTTTCATGAAAGGCTTTCTGTTAGCAGGTGTGTGTGTGTGAGAGAGAGAGACTAAAGCAGGGCAGGAAGGCGGCTGATGAAAGCTGTGAGGAAGACTCAGCTGATGCAGCGATGAGAGGAAGAGGAGGAGATGACAGCTGATCATATTCTGCTGAGGTGATGAAGGCATCAGCTTTCCTCTCCTACTGCTCTCCTCTTAATGTCACCTTCCTCCTCTTCATCCTTCCTGTCTATCTGTCCCAGCGGTCACAAGACAAGACGTCCAGGTTGTCCTCTCCATCCAGAGCTGGACCATCTGGAAGATCAGAGACCCGGACCAAAACTCTGTCTCTGTTGGACGAGTCTATCCCAGAGCAGCAGCAGAAGAAGAAGAAGAAGAAGAGCGAGTGAAGATGACGTCACTAATCCAGCTTTGCTTTCCATCGATTAGTGCAGTGGTTCCCAAACTTTTTCTGCCCCCCCTATGGATTACAAATGGCTGTCTGGTTGAAACGACGCTTGTGAGGGGCGGGGGGGGCTTCGACTTTTCTGGGGGCAAAATGAATCGTAGCTGAAAATAGACACCAACATCGGTAGCCTACAGGCTACTTGTTAAGCTAAAGGTTCTGTATTGATGTTAGCTAGTCATCTTTTAGCTAACATTAGCTAGTCATCTTTTAGCTAACATTAGCTAGTCATCTTTTAGCTAACATTAGCTAGTCATCTTTTAGCTAACATTAGCTAGTCATCTTTTAGCTAACATTAGCTAGTCATCTTTTAGCTAACATTACCTGCATCCAGCAGCTTCACTCAACTCAGTCGGTTAGTTTGGAGGAAAAACTGTGAAAAGTTCTTTGCGTTTTGCTGGTTTGCTGCCGTGATTCTAACACAAACCTACGTAGCTCCGCCCAGCAGCAGCAGGTCTCCTTCACAGGTGGAAACCCAGCGCGAGCGTCGTAGCGCTCATGTTGCGTTTAAAGGCGGCTCGGAAAAACAGGTTACAACATGTTAACAACGGATTAAACAGTTTTAACTGCTGATAAAAGTGACAGAGGACACAGATATGGGAAGTGTGGAAGGGTCGCTCGGCTTACCGATCTGATTCTTCTCCAGGCGCTGCTTCAGAATATTCTGATCTGATCTTCTGCCAGCAGGAAGTGATGGACAAGATCGGAATTTTCAGCCAATCACGTCACACCCTGCATTTATTTGGATTTTATTTATGAAATCAACAAGAAGTAGAGAGTTATTGCTCTGTTAGGTTTCATTAGCAGCAAGTAGATAAGGGGATGGATGGATGAATGTGCTGCTGTTATTCCTTCTGCTTTTGGATGCAACTGCAGGGTTTTTGATTCCGTCTTCCTTTCGGACAGTTGCTATGGCAACAGTGTGTAGTTTTTTTAGCTGATTAGTATCTGAAATAAACCCCAACGTCTCTCCGTTCTGAGCGATTCACTGCGTTTCTAATCTGAGCGGATTATCAGAACTCGTTTTGCTTCTGAAGCAGAACCAGGAAGAGTCCGGTTCTGATTCTGTTCTGACTGGATCAAGAATGGAGCATGTAACGGCGACTGTCAGAGAAAAACTCCCATGATGCCTCAGATTTAGAGCGCCTCCTGGTGGAGCCTCGGTTCTACATCATCCACATGAAAAATTCAATGCTGTGCATTACTTGCATTATTCACCCAGAGTATTCTGCTGGCCCGGATCTCTGGAGCGGTTCTGACCCGGTTCTACAGTAGGGCTGTTTTTGGTTCTGTTGCAGTTTAAATGGAAACGTGTTGAGTTGATACAGCTGTAGCCGTGGTAAGCATTAGCATTAGCATTCCTCTGGACCCAGAGCCAATCATCTGTCTCCGTCTGTCTGCAGGATGATCCCGGCCAATCACAAGTACTTCCTGCTGAGTGACCTGGCGGCGGCGCGGGACTACGAGCTTTGCGTCCTGGCGGTCTATGACGATGGCGTCACCACGCTGACCGGAACCAAGATGGTGGGCTGCGTCTCCTTCACCACCGACTCTGAGTACGGCCGCTGCCACTCCATCCGGGACCAGGTCGGTGCTCCGCCTACCGGGACATCTACTGGGCCCAGTTCACCAAACTGAACTGGACCACAGATCCCAGTTTACTGATCTGGTCACCAGATCCAGATCCGTCAGTCCCCCTTCATCCTTCATTCTGAAAGCCCAGAGGTTCTGGTTCTGGTCCCAGAGGTTCTGGTTCTGGTCCCAGAGGTTCTGGTTAATGGACGTCCACCTTGACAGACCAAAATTAACACATCGATTCAGTGAAGCATGGTGGTGGCAGCATCATGCTGTGGGGCAGCAGGGGAGGTCAGACTGGGATCAGTCAATCAATCAGTCAATCAATCAATCTTAATCATTATTACTACACTGAACATAATCAGATTGCATCATCATCAACTCATGTTTATTTTCAGAATTTGTTTCAATGAACCAATAAAATAAACTGGACAGACGTTGAATACATGAGCCTGCACCTGTCCTACTTCCTGTCTCTTCTGTCCTACTTCCTGTTTCCACAGTTCTACTTCCTGTCTCTCCTGTCCTACTTCCTGTCTCTCCTGTCCTACTTCCTGTCTCTCCTGTCGTCCTTCCTGTCTCGCCTGTCGTCCTTCCTGTCTCTCCTGTCGTCCTTCCTGTCTCTCCTGCCCTACTTCCTGTCTCTCCTGCCCTACTTCCTGTCTCTCCTGTCCTCCTTCCTGTCTCTCCTGCCCTACTTCCTGTCTCTCCTGTCCTCCTTCCTGTCTCTCCTGTTGTCCTTCCTGTCTCTCCTGTCGTCCTTCCTGTCTCTCCTGTCCTACTTCCTGTCTCTCCTGTTGTCCTTCCTGTCTCTCCTGTCCTACTTCCTGTCTCTCCTGTTGTCCTTCCTGTCTCTCCTGTCCTACTTCCTGTCTCTCCTGTTGTCCTTCCTGTCTCTCCTGTCCTACTTCCTGTCTCTCCTGTTGTCCTTCCTGTCTCTCCTGTCCTACTTCCTGTCTCTCCTGTTGTCCTTCCTGTCTCTCCTGTCCTACTTCCTGTCTCTCCTGTTGTCCTTCCTGTCTCTCCTGTTGTCCTTCCTGTCTCTCCTGTCGTCCTTCCTGTCTCTCCTGCCCTCCTTCCTGTCTCTCCTGTCCTACTTACTGTCTCTCCTGCCCTCCTTCCTGTCTCTCCTGCCCTACTTCCTGTCTCTCCTGCCCCTACTTCCTGTCTCTCCTGTCGTCCTTCCTGTCTCTCCTGTCCTACTTCCTGTCTCTCCTGTCCTACTTCCTGTCTCTCCTGCCGTCCTTCCTGTCTTTCCTGTCGTCCTTCCTGTCTCTCCTGTCGTCCTTCCTGTCTCTCCTGCCCTCCTTCCTGCCCTCCTTCCTGTCTCTCCTGTCCTACTTCCTGTCTCTCCTGTCGTCCTTCCTGTCTCTCCTGTCGTCCTTCCTGTCTCTCCTGTCCTCCTTCCTGCCCTCCTTCCTGCCCTCCTTCCTGTCTCTCCTTCCCTCCTTCCTGTCTCTCCTGTCCTACTTCCTGTCTCTCCTGTCCTACTTCCTGTTGTCCTTCCTGTCTCTCCTGTCGTCCTTCCTGTCTCTCCTGCCCTCCTTCCTGTCTCTCCTGTCCTACTTCCTGTCTCTCCTGTCCTACTTCCTGTCTCTCCTGTCGTCCTTCCTGTCTCTCCTGTCGTCCTTCCTGTCTCTCCTGTCGTCCTTCCTGTCTCTCCTGTCCTACTTCCTGTCTCTCCTGCCCTCCTTCCTGCCCTCCTTCCTGTCTCTCCTTCCCTCCTTCCTGTCTCTCCTGTCCTACTTCCTGTCTCTCCTGTCCTACTTCCTGTCTCTCCTGTCGTCCTTCCTGTCTCTCCTGTCGTCCTTCCTGTCTCTCCTGTCGTCCTTCCTGTCTCTCCTGTCGTCCTTCCTGTCTCTCCTGTCCTACTTCCTGTCTCTCCTGTCGTCCTTCCTGTCTCTCCTGTCGTCCTTCCTGTCTCTCCTGTCGTCCTTCCTGTCTCTCCTGTCGTCCTTCCTGTCTCTCCTGCCCTCCTTCCTGTCTCTCCTGCCCTCCTTCTAAGTGTTTGTCCTCTCTGTACGGCATCCTGTTAATGCATTTAATCAGTAACCTTTTGCTCCTGTAGACAGCTTCTTGTTGTCATGGAAACCAGGTCACAGCAGCAGCTTTCCTCCACCCTGGCGTCTAACTTCCTGTCTGTCCCTCCAGTTCCTGGGCGGCACCATGATCATCATCATCGGCGGGATCATTGTGGCGTCTGTGCTCGTCTTCATCTTCATCCTGCTGATGAAGTACAAGCTCCATAGCAACCACTACAAGCAGAAAGCCGCGGCGCGTCACGCCAACGTCTGCTCCCAGACCAACGGAGGCGGAGGGGGCGGAGCCACCGGCGTCCTGGCGCTGCCTCCGTCCGCCGCGGGGGGTGCAGGTATCCGACCCGCCGAGCGGCCGGCCCGGGTCCGGTTCTGACGGCGTTCTGATGGCATTCTGATGTCTTCCAGGCGCTAATAAAAGCTGCGCGCTGGCAGCAGAGGCAGGAGCTTCTCTCAGAGGGACGACCGTGGTGGACCTGAACCCGAGTCTCGACGAGGACGCCGCGTCCCAATAACAGGAAGCCGGACGCTCCGCGCCGACTCCCCTTCCTGTTTGTCTCACTGCGTTTCTTTTTCTGCTCCATCCTGGAGTCAAACTGGACTTCCTGTGAGGAGCAGCGACGCTCAGCGGTGAGTCCCACTCAGGACACGCCACACCAAGCTAGACCTTTAATTTGAAAGGTTCCGTTCTGTTCAGTCGATTTACTCAGCTGACTGCATCCAATCATGGACAGTGGAGAGGGACAACTTCCTGTTTAAGAGGAAGTGACCTCTGCAGAACCTGGCTCAGTGTGGTGGGGGAGGGGACAGGGGACTTTCATGCTGCGTAATAGTGATAATTAAAAGCAGTGCTAGCGGCTAATAGCAGAGCTAATGTGAAGCGTTGTTGCTAATTTTAAGAAACATTTAGCGCTCTTGGCTTCCCCTAAAGGAATTTTTCTGAAGAAATTGTGAAGCGCTAATTTTCTTGACTGTTTTTTAAACTTTCAGTTGAATAAAATTTGACGTCTGTGTTAAAGTTTTGAGAAAATGGAAAGAATACAGCAACAAACTGATGGTAATTTATCCAGAAAACATCCTGGAGGGGAAGCTAAGGGCGCTAAACGTTCTCAAAGTTTGTAAAAATGCTAAAGCGTTAAACAGTTAGCTGTGCTAATAGCGTCCTAGTCAGTTAGCAGCAATCTGTCCACCACAAGGTGATCTGAGGTCACATGATCTGGTCTGTAAAACACATAAATACGTTTCTGTTTGAAAACAGAACATCATGCATAGAGCTGCTGGACTAGACGATTCTATGTGACAGATCTGTGTTAATTTGATTTTATCGCCTCCCGCCATTAGATTGTGTTTTATTGGTAACTGTTCAGAAACCGAAGCGTTACCTTCAAAGTCAGCCGAAGGACGAAATGAGAAACTTTGTGTTTTTGTTCTTAAAACTGCAGGAAATTGTGAAACTTGAATCCAGATTGTTTCTGCAGCAGCAGGACAGACAGAGAGGCGAGACGGGGGACAAGCCAGGAAACGTTTCAGAGCAAGAAGACTCAATGTCAGAATGAGAATCTGAATCAGGCACAAACAGACTGAGACCCCCGTCCCTCTGACTGTCTTCACAGTCGATTTCCAGATCCAGGTCGTTCTGCTTCTTCTTCGTCTCGGCTCTCCTCCTCCCTGCTGTTTGTTCAGCTGGAGCTTCAAGGCGTCGACATGTGGAGACGTCCGTCTGGAGGATTCTTTGAGCTTCAGCACCGATTTATTTTCAGTCGATAAATGATGGATCAGAGGAAAGTCCTGCCCCGTTCAGGCAGACAGATGCTTCACCTGTAGGCGGTGGTGGCAGCATCATGCTGGGTCTTCATGGAAGAAGAGGAAGTAAGTGTTTAGAAGATGTGACTGGAGGTTTGCTTCCAGCAGGAGCCAACACAGGAAGGAGTTCAGCAGAGAAAACGTTTTAAACAAACTGAAAACACGACGATTTCCTGTCCCTTCCTTCACTATTTGGGACCAGGGGCGCCACCAGGAATCTTTGGCCCCCTGACAAAAGCTTACATTGGGCCCCCCTGACCAGCTGCTGTTACAATTTCTTGAGTCTATTTGACCCATAAAAAGTGTCACAATTTTAAAGTCTTGCATCTGCCTTGCTCTCTTTGGTTCAATTCTGATAACTAGCACAATATTTACTGCTCATGAATTTAACATCCAACAGTCCACATCCAGTATGCAAGTAGGTTGTTTACATTTTTCTATTAGTTTTAGATACTGAAATGTCTCTACCAACAAGCAACCATCAAAAGCAACGTGCAAAATACACATAAAACAATCCAGACTTCTCAAAATGTTATGTAGTTGCATTTTATTCAAGCTGCAGTACATAACTTTAATAAAAATATGTTTTCTCCATATTTGTTAAAGCTGTCACCATGTTGTAGCAGTTTGTTATGAGACAGATAATCTGTGAAAACAATCAATCTCCTCCATCTGCTTCCTGAATTACTATTACTGGTTAAAGTAATGAACCGTTCTGACCAAAACAACCAATCAGAACCAGGAGGAGGGTCTTAGCGCTGTCAATCATCCTCATTCACTCGCTGCTAAATGTGCTAATGGGGGAGAAACAACTTATTACAAGAAACTGTTTATCTGCCATCATTGGTAGCTATGCTAACTGAACTGAGCATTCACAGTTTGAATCTGCATAGCTCCGTGCTATGCTAGCTGCAGCACGGCGCAAATCGAGGGGGAGGAAGGATGAGCAGCACCTCATGAGATTGTGATTGACAGCACTAAAATTCTCCTGCCACTGACTGGTTGTTTCAAGCACTGGGAGAAGGCAGAGGAAACAGATTTTCACAGTTTACCTCTCATACCAATCTGTTACAACATAATGACAGTTTTAAAAAATATGTGGAAAAATATTTATATAAAAGTTACATACTGCAGCTTTAATTTCACTCAGGAGAGAACAGGTCAGGAGGGACGTGGGTTAGAGCTGCTGCTGTCTCATCTGATAAGTGGTTAAAGGTACAAGGGAAAAATTAAATATATGAATATGTTGGTAATTTTTTTCCTTAATTCATCAAATGCTAGTGAAAAGAAGGCAAACAGTAGTCTGTAGCTAAGCTAACTATGCTAAATGGTTGATAATCTCCCACAGTCTACTCACCTCTCTTGGAGAAAAACTGGGTTATAAATTCACACTCTCGCCTTTCTCTCTCTCTCTCTCTCTCTCTCTCTCTCTCTATTTTGTTTTTAAAACTTGACTTTATAACTTTTCGTAGCAGCATAGTAACCGCCACAGTCGTTTTGTGGCAGCTGTGTTCAGCTGCAGCTTCTACTGACTGCAGCTGAACAGCGTCACCATCAAACGCTCCAAGCAGGAAGGAACCATTTCATGCAGATCCAGGGGGTTCAGGGCAAATATGTATCTGTGTTTTTTGGTCTGGGGGGTAACATTAAATTTTTACAGCTAAAAACAATCTTTGAAAATAAAATATGATTAATTTTGGATTTGACAGGACCCTGACTTTTTTATTTTATGTCTGTGAACAAAATATAAATAATTAAATTGTAGAGGGCCCCCTGCTGGTCAGCCCCTAGAATTGTCGTCACTTTTCACCCCTTTACCGCGCCCCTGTTTGGGAGAAATCTTAAATCTGCGTCTCCAGCTTATCTGTCAGTTTCATCTGATATACAGGAACAGACCGGAACCCTGATCCAGCCAGAATAACACCAGTCGCCTCCTTGTGGCTGGTTGGTGTCACAGCAGCTGTACTTGATTGAAATGATCAACTTTCAGTTTCAAAGCAAGAAACATCAACAGCACGAAAAAGACACCAGAACTAACCCAGAGGATCCGAGTGTTGCACTCTGACCTCAGTGAGGTTTGTGGGTCGTTGCTGATGTTTTCATCTGTCATGTTTTCACCTGTCATGTTTTCACCTGTCATGTTTTCATCTGTCATGTTTTCACCTGTCATGTTTTCATCTGTCATGTTTTCACCTGTCATGTTTTCACCTGTCATGTTTTCACCTGTCATGTTTTCACCTGTCATGTTTTCACCTGCCATGTTTTCACCTGTCATGTTTTCATCTGTCATGTTTTCACCTGTCATGTTTTCACCTGTCATGTTTTCACCTGTCATGTTTTCACCTGTCATGTTTTCACCTGTCATGTTTTCATCTGTCATGTTTTCATCTGTCATGTTTTCCTGCTGGTGGAAACTTCTGCTTTTCCTTCTTAATTCAATCAAATAATGAGCTGCTCCTCGTTTACGGCTCAGTCCGTCAGCTTGTCAGAGCTTCAGGTTCTTGATGTTGAGCAGCAAACTGGATGTTTGTGTCAGAATTAAGGAATTCCTGCACAGAGGTCACCGAGGTCAGAGCAGCCGGCAGCTCCTGCAGCCTGATGGATCATCAGGCCGACACAGAGCGGCGTGACGCTGCAGAGGTCCAGCCCGGTTTGGTCCCGGCCGGGTTCCTCACGCGGAGCCACAGTGACACCTTGTGGCCGGTCGCTGCACTGCGGATTTTATTTTTATCCCGATGTATCCGGGGAGAAGAAAAGCGAAGCTGTCTCTTGGTTCATGCGTCGCTGAGCTCTGGCTGCTCTCAGGTGTGAGGAGAGAACTGAACTGGGATTTCTGAGCAGGAGGAGGAACTTTTTCAGAAATCTAAATAAAACGATGAAACATTGAGACACTTCCTCTGGAGCAGCATCTGAAATCAAACCATAGAAGCTTCATTTGTTCAGAAGCAGCAGAATCCTCAGAGTCACAATTCAGTTTAATGAGGAACGTCTCAGTTTTATTATTATTATTATTGTTATTATTATTATTATTATTTATAGATCAGGTTAGAATGTCCCACTCAGGGCCGCGGTAAAGGGGGGAAAATGATGACAATTCTATGACCCCTGACTGACAGCCTTCCACAAATTGGAAATATATTTTTTGTTCATAGAAATAAAAAATATATATATTGGGGCCCTGTCAATTACAAAATTAATCATATTATATTTTCAAATATTGTTTTTAGCAGTAAAAATGTTATGTTCCCACTCCAAGACCAAAAAACTCACATCCATATTTGCCCTGAACCCCCCCAACCCCTCCTGCATTAAATGGTTCGTTCCTGGTTGGAGAGATTCACAGTGACGCTGTTAGCAGCAGAGAGTGGACGACACGAACGACTGTGCCAGTTACTATGCTGCTAAGAAAAGTTATAAAGTCAGGTTTTAAAAAAAAGACAGAGAAAAAGGCGAGAGTGTTAATTTATAACCCAGTTTTTCCTCCAAGAGAGGTGAGTAGACTGTGTGAGATTATCAACCATTTAGCCTAATTAGCTTAGCTACAGACTACTGTTTGCCTTCTTTTCACTAGCATTTAATGAGTTAAGGAAAAAAATTACCAACATATTCATATATTTAACTTGTCCCTTTTACCTTTAACCACTTGACAGACGAGTCAGTCAGCAGCAGCTCTAACCCACGTCCCTCTTGACCTGTTCTCTCCTGAGTAATCTGTGAAAAATCCATTTCCTCTGCTTTCTCTCAGTGCTAGAAACAACCAATCAGAGGCAGGAGAGTTTTAGTGCTGTCAATCACAATCTCGTGGTGCTGCTCATCCTTCCTCCCCTTGCTCTGTGCTATTCTGCCACTAGCATAGCCTGTTGTGAATGCTCAGTCTGGTTAGCATAGCTACCAATGATGGCAGATAAACAATTTTCCTGTAATAATAACTTGTTTCTCCCCCATTAGCACATTTAGCAGAGAGTGAATGAGGCTAATTGACAGCGCTAAGACCCTCCTCCTGGTTCTGATTGGTTGTTTTGGTCAGAACGGTTCATTACTTTAACCCAGAGGTTCCCAAACTGTGGGGCGCACCCCCTAGGGGGGGCCGTGTCATTGCAGGGGTCGCGGGAAGCCGTCTGGATGAAAAAAAAACAAAACATGAACGCTGTATGCGCTGGGTTTTTACCTTAGAATGACAAACTCTCTGTTATTCCTGTCAGTTTGATACAGTAGAGGCTTCCACACTTCCCATATCTGTGTCCTCTGTCACTTTTATCAGCAGTTAAAACTGTTTAATCCGTTGTTAACATGTTGTAACCTGTTTTTCCGAGCCGCCTTTAAACGCAACATGAGCGCTACGACGCTCGCGCTGGGTTTCCACCTGTGAAGGAGACCTGCTGCTGCTGGGCGGAGCTACGTAGGTTTGTGTTAGAATCACGGCAGCAAACCAGCAAAACGCAAAGAACTTTTCACAGTTTTTCCCTCCAAACTAACCGACTGAGTTGAGTAAAGCTGCTGGATGCAGGTAATGTTAGCTAAAAGATGACTAGCTAATGTTAGCTAACAGATGACTAGCTAATGTTAGCTAAAAGATGACTAGCTAATGTTAGCTAAAAGATGACTAGCTAATGTTAGCTAAAAGATGACTAGCAGGTAATGTTAGCTTAAAGATGACTAGCTAATGTTAGCTAAAAGATGACTAGCTAATGTTAGCTAAAAGATGACTAGCTAACATCAATACAGAACCTTAAGCTTAGCAAGTACCTTGTAGGCTACCGATGTTGGTGTCTATTTTCAGCTACGTACATTCATTTAGCCCACAGAAAAGTCGATGCCCCCCACCCCCCCTGCGTTGTTTCTACCAGACAGCCATTTGTAATCCATAGGGGAGGCGCAGAAGAAAAGGTTTGGGAACCACTGCTTTAGCCAGTAATAGTAATTCAGGAAGCAGATGGAGGAGATTGATTGTTTTCACAGATTATCTGTCTCATAACAAACTGCTACAACATGGTGACAGCTTTAACAAATATGGAGAAAACATATTTTTATTAAAGTTATGTACTGCAGCTTGAATAAAATGCAACTACATAACATTTTGAGAAGTCTGGATTGTTTTATGTGTATTTTGCACGTTGCTTTTGATGGTTGCTTGTTGGTAGAGACATTTCAGTATCTAAAACTAATAGAAAAATGTAAACAACCTACTTGCATACTGGATGTGGACTGTTGGATGTTAAATTCATGAGCAGTAAATATTGTGCTAGTTATCAGAATTGAACCAAAGAGAGCAAGGCAGATGCAAGACTTTAAAATTGTGACGCTTTTTATGGGTCAAATAGACTCAAGAAATTGTAACAGCAGCTGGTCAGGGGGGCCCAATGTAAGCTTTTGTCAGGGGGCCCAAGATTCCTGGTGGCGCCCCTGGTCCCACTGCATGGGAGAGAAGCAGCAGATCCTCAATGTTATCAGTTGAAACTCTTCCACAGAGAGAGGTCAAGACCCAGGACTGGATCAGAACCAGATCCGTGTGGGTCCAGTCCAACACCAGACGGTTGGTTCTGGTTGTAACTTGTTGTCGTCTGTTTTCCTGTTGGAGCATCACATCGGATTGGCTCTTCAGACAGAACCGGTTCTGCTCCTGATGGTGATGATGAGATGCAGCGTATGGCGCCACCATGTGGGGGCAGTATAAACACTGCATTGTTACTGCAGGCAGAGATGGAGGCAGAGCATCATGGGAGTTGGAGCGTAGAGCTTAGCAAGATGTTTGTCATCACCAAAGTATTCCAGGATTGGTTCTAATAATAATAATAATAATAATAATGATATATAGTGATGTCATGTTGCAGCGTGCAGACTCTCTCTCTGCGCCTATGAAGTCTGACTCAGCCTGTGTGGAGTGACTCCAGGGGCAGGCAGTCCGACCGCTTCTGAGCAGTTCAGGTCCAGAACAGTTCTTTATACTGAATCATTTCTTCGCAATGAATCAGTTCTTCACGACGACTCAGTTCTTTGTAATGAATCAGTTCTTCATAAAGAATCAGTTCTTTACAATGAATCAGTTCTTCATACTGAATCAGTTCTTCATCATGAATCAGTTCTTCATCATGAATCAGTTCTTCATCATGAATCAGTTCTTCGTAATGAATCAGTTCTTCATCATGAATCAGTTCTTCATACTGAATCAGTTCTTCATCATGAATCAGTTCTTCATACTGAATCAGTTCTTCATCATGAATCAGTTCTTCATCATGAATCAGTTCTTCGTAATGAATCAGTTCTTCATCATGAATCAGTTCTTCATACTGAATCAGTTCAGCTCAGATGAAACATTCAGGTGAACACCAGGCGCAGGCCAACTTACGGACAGTTAGCTAGCACTAGCTCTGGTGCTCGTTTGTCTCTGCGGTGAAACAATCGGCTGCTGCTTCAGTTTTGTACAAAGCTCACATTAATCACGCATCGCCCCCTGCTGGAGCCGTGGAACAGAGAAATGGTGGCATGTCTTATTTGCTTTACATCTTGCTCCTGCATAAAGAAAATGGCCTAAACCAAGGCCGGTGCCTCTCACATCTATCGCTTCCCCCAGCAGCTGCCTGAGAAAAGCCACAACTAAAATTAAAGCCATTTAATCTTCTCTGTGGATGAACATGAGGAGAGAGACAGACGGACAGACGCAGCCAGAGTTCAGGAGGAAGAGGAAGAGGAGGATGACTGACGGGCTGCAGAGAGAAGCAACCAGACAAACGTCCAGATGAGTCGGAGAGACGGAGGGATAAAACTAAAGCTGGAGGAGGAGGAAGAGGACACAGTTGATTAATCCACTTCCTGTGTTCTACACATCTGTGTTCAGACAAACAGGTGACCTCTGACCCCATCCGCCTCATGGCCTCAGCAAGACTTGTTGGTAAATGAACGTTGCACTCAGATTTCCCATCAGAAATCGTGAGGTATTGTCCTTTGGTGACCCCTGCTGGTGTGCTGCAGGAACTGCAGGTTCCGTGTTCTTCAGCTGATGACGTGGTGCAGGCTTTTATTTTGACGTCAGGAAGGACAAAATAGTTTTTCCTCAACAGAGCCTCAAGTCTTTCTGTCCAGTGATTCATGTAATAAATTAAATTCACTAAATTTATTCAGTTAAAGTTGAAATGTTGGAATTAAAAACATCACTTTTTCAATTTAACTCAAAGATACAGTTTACAGTGCAGCTCTGATGACTGAAGATAATGACCTCTGACCTGAACTGGTCAAGGTTTTCTGAACGTCAGGACATGATCAATCAATCAATCAATCAGGTCTCTGTGTGGAACTCTAGTTTTATTCTTTCTTCTGTTTTTCAGATTTTTTTCACACTCAGAGGAGGAAGAGGTGAGAGCACACACACCTGGACACACACACCTGGACACACACACCTGGACACACACACACATACCTGGACACACACACACACACCTGGACACACACACACCTGGACACACACACACACATACCTGGACACACACACACACACACACCCAGACACACAACTGGACACACACACACACCTGAACACACACACCTGGACACACACACAACTGGACACACACATACCTGGACACACACACACACACACACCTGGACACACACACACCTGGACACACACACACACCTGGACACACACATACCTGGACACACACACACACACACACACCTGGACACACACACATACCTGGACACACACACCTGGACACACACACACACACCTGGACACACACATACCTGGACACACACACACACCTGGACACACACACACACCTGGACACACACACACACACACACCTGAACACAGACACACACCTGGACACACACACACCTGGACACACACACACCTGAACACACACACATACCTGGACACACACACATACCTGGACACACACACACACACACACCTGAACACAGACACACACCTGGACACACACACACCTGAACACACACACATACCTGGACACACACACACACCTGGACACACACACACCTGGACACACACACACACACACCTGGACACACACACATACCTGGACACACACACCTGGACACACACACACACACCTGGACACACACATACCTGGACACACACACACACCTGGACACACACACACACCTGGACACACACATACCTGGACACACACACACACACACCTGGACACACACACACACACCTGAACACAGACACACACCTGGACACACACACACACACACCTGAACACACACACACACCTGGACACACACACACACCTGAACACACACACATACCTGGACACACACACACACCTGGACACACACACACCTGGACACACACACACACACACACACACACCTGGACACACACACACACACACCTGAACACACACACACACCTGGACACACACACACACCTGAACACACACACACACCTGAACACACACACACACCTGGACACACACACCTGAACACACACACCTGGACACACACACACACACACCTGAACACACACACACACCTGGACACACACACACACCTGGACACACACACACCTGGACACACACACCTGGACACACACACACACCTGGACACACACACCTGGACACACACACACACACCTGGACACACACACATACCTGGACACACACACCTGGACACACACACACACACACACCTGGACACACACATACCTGGACACACACACAGACACACACCTGTACAGGTGACTGGGGTCAGAGGTCACTGTCTGGCAGGATCACCAGCCTGAACATGCAGCCAGACATTATGGGATGGTTTAGATCCATGGGTTTGAATGGCCTAGTCAAAGTCCAGTCTGCAGAAAGGCAGCCTGTGAGGTTCTGAACATTTAGGGGTGTGAATACTTTTTCTATCCTGTTGCTATGGAGACTAACCATTCCCCCCCTCCTCCAGGTGTTCTGGCTGTGATGAATCGCCTCCGGTCCAGATCCGGTCCGGGTCTCAGCCTGCTGATGTTCTGGACCCAGTGAGGTTCTGGCAGAACTCCGGGTCGATCCAACCAGGAAGTTCTGGTGCCGCTGCTCCTCTCCTCACTATACGGTCACATGCCAAAGGATTACTGTGGGAGCAGCGCCTCCTGCTGGACGCCTTGGCCTGAGAAACAAGCGATGGAAGGACGACCTCTGACCTCCAGACGTTTCTTCATCCCTCCTCCCTCTCTCTGTTTTGGGGACAAACGGACACTCTGGGCGCTGCTCCGTCTGGGACATAAAAACTCTGAGGAGCGCCTCGGGGAACTGCAGCTGCCTGAACCGACGGCGAATGTGTGAAGTGGATTTAAAAGATGGCTGCAGATGTTGCGTTGTCCCCTCCCTCCCCTGTTGCTGTCTGACGGTGTCTGTGTTTGTATGTGACATCCACCTAACAGTCTTCAGCGGTTTGATACCCAGAATTTACTTTAACCATAACGAAACAAACGACCACAACACGGAGAAAAAAACCACTGCAACATGTGAAATGGGAATTTTATGCTTTCATAGACACAAATATGTGGATTTATAATGAAATAAAAAGTATTTTTCTTGGAAAATGTGATTTCTGGTTTCTTTTTGGTTGTGATGTTTGCATGAAAGAAGCATCAACACATTTACAGTTCTTGTGCGGGTTGGAGCAGCCAGGTGTAACCATGGTGACCACAACGATGTGCAATACTGCACAGGACAGCGTGTTAGCTGCTAACATTAGCCACAGCTACTGCAGGCGCCATTACGGCGCAGTTATCACCAACACAGGGTGAGCAGGAATCTGAATCCTGCTACAGAAAGTCAGATCAAAGCTGAGGAAACCGGCAACGTCTTGATAATCTGGTTTCTGTCAGTTCTTTAAGTTGCTAAAGATGAATGAAGAAAGTGCTGAAAAAGGTGAAGAACTCAAAACCACTTAATTTATTTTTCTAAATGCATTGGCTTCACCTCACACACCTGTTGCCATGGCAACCAGTTGACATCAACTCTGCTAGCCAAAGTAGCAGACGTTGTGTTCATGTGTATCGGGAACATCAGTGCCAAAAAACACGCAAACAGAACATTGTCTGCTACAGTTGCCAATTGATGACATGAACAAAGCAAAGGCTGATTAGCGCCACCATCCAGCCATTATCCAACACGCTGCAGGCTTTTCCACTCAGACCAGTTCAGATGCAAATGGACTAGAAACATGTTCGTTCGGCTGAATGTTCTTCAGATGTTTCAGTTTTTAGGACTCTTATTTAATTCAGAATGTTTTTATTTATTCTGAGTTACATTCATCACTCCGCTCACGCCTCTCATAAAACTATTGGTTTATTGTCAGTAATGTCTCAAACTTATATTAGCTGTCAACTAAAACATAAATCAAAGTACTAATTTTAGGACATTTTATTAACAGAAATAAATATCGATTCAAGAACAATACATCGTCTAAAACCAACTATCAAAGCCGCCCTGCGGTCATAATCAGCCTTTCTGCTCAGAGTAAGACGCCCCTCCCTTCAACATGGACTCTTGTGTGTTTGTCCAGATTTCCTTTCTGGATGAATCTTTGTCCACAAAAATCACAGGAAAACGGTTTCTCTCCCGTGTGGAGCCTCATGTGTATTTTTAAGTTGGACTTGTAGCCAAACCTTTGTCCGCACACTTCGCAGGCGAACGGCTTCATCCCTGTATGTGTCCTCATATGGATCTTCAGGGACTCCTTGTGGCTGAACCTTTGTCCACAAACATCACAGCCAAACGGTTTCTCTCCTGAATGCAGCCTCATGTGGATTTTGTGCGACTCCTTGTGGCTGAACCGCTGTCCGCACAGATCACATCCGAAGGGTTTCTCCCCAGTGTGGCTCCTCCTGTGCTTGTTCAGGTTGGCCTGCTGGCTGTATCTCTGCCCACACACGTCACACTCAAAGGGTTTTTCCCCTGAGTGGCTCACTGTGTGCCGATTCAGATGCGCCTTCTGGCTGAATCTTTTCCCACAGACGTCACAACAGAATGGTTTGTCTCCAGTGTGGATTCTGGTGTGCTGGTTCAGATGGGCCTGCTGGTTGAACCTCTGACCACAGACGTCGCAGCAGAAGGGTTTCTCTCCAGTGTGGATCCTCATGTGGATCTTCAGATCGGTTCTCCTGGTGAAACTTTTCCCACAGTCACAACTAAAATATTTCAGCACAGTTTGATCTTTACTTGGTGAACTGATGTCTTTCTGCTTCCGCTTCTCGTTGCAGTTCAGAGAACGAATGATGGAATGACCCGTCATGTGTCTCTGGAGGGAGCGCTTGCTGGCGAACTGGTTGCTGCACTCGGAGCAGCTCAAGGTCTTGTTTCCCGGAGGAGTCCAGTCGTCTTCGGCTCCGGACTCGGAACCCGATAAGGGCTTCAGGTCAGCTTCGCTGCGCTTCGATCCGTCGTACTCCTCACTTTCCTCGGTCTCAGAAGAGTTCAGAGCGTCTCTGTGAATGCTGTGGTCAAACCTTCTGCTGGACCCTGCTACTTCACCGTCCTCTTCATCACTTTCTGCCTTCGTCTGGTCAGCTGAGCTGCTTGGAAGATCATCTTCTGCTTGATGACGATGTGGGAACAAAGGTTTCTCTTCATCGTCGTCTTCGTCGTTCTCACCCTTCACAATGACTATATTTAAAGGGAACGTGTCTTCAGAGGGAGGGAGCTCCTCCTCCTCCTCCTCCTCCTCCAGGCTGCTCCACAGCTCTTCCTGTTCCTGCTTAATGCAGATGGCTTCCGGATCCGGCTGGTCCGCATCAGAACTCTGGTCTTCAGGAGGATCTTCCTCCACCAGCAGCATCAGCTGAACATCTGCAGAGAAGATGGCAGAGCTCGGATTAGTTCACATGAAGCCAAGCCGTGAAGAAGGAGTCTGCAGTCCGAGAAAACAGGCTGAAGGTTCAGTGATCAACCCAAAGTCAACCTGCAGATCTTTCTACGGCCTCCATCCTTCAGGATTCAACGACCCGAGTGTCCAGGCCGCCTAACAGAAACAACGTATTTATTACGCAGAGAGATCAGGGAAGTGTCCCTGAAGATAAAAAGAAAATATTCAAACAGGATTTTACATAAACAGCAAGAAACCATTTGGACACTTTTACTGACCTCTGAACTCCAGCTGAGAAAGAAAACCTTAAATGATTAACAGAATGTGTAAAACAGATATTTTGACACAGCCAATGTGGTCCAGCTGCTCATGGATCTTTGGCACATCCTGTGGTTCTGGTCTGCATCCTAAAGTCCAAACCCCCTGCTGGAGAAACACTGCTACTGCAGAGGAAGCTCCGTTCAGCGGCCTGGAGGGAAACGCACCGATGGCTGGTTCTGATCCACTTCCAGCTGCAACAGTGAAAAAGCTCATTGCATGTATAAAACATTTCCATGCTGCGATCAATGTCCGATCTACGGTGGCCGACAGGTGTAAATGCGCAGCAAAAGAGAAAACATGCAAACAAAAGAAAAGACACGCGCACAAATTAAATGCAGCAAACAAAAAGTGTTGAAAACGGAAGTGCTCCAGACCACTATGCGGAGTCTAACAAAAAATAGCTGTGTCCGAATTCAGGCTCTGCATCCTTTCAAGGGCCCTGAGAAACTGATCCTTCGAAGCATAGACATAATAAAAGAGTACACCCCCCCCCCCCACGATTGGCTGCTCCGGCGCAAATACACTTTGCTTTGCTCAACCAAAACAGCAGAAGATGCCTTCAGCACTGCGGAATATTGTTGATCGGATCGACGGACTACTGACGTGAGGGCTCGACAGACTTTTCGCAAGTAAGATGGACATATTACTGTGTATTTTTGTGATTAGAATATTACTATACTGTATTTATGTCCACTGGCGAAATACCAGCTAATGCTAGCTATAGTGCTTGGTGTTCAGCCCCCGCTCTGACAGCTAACCGAGATTCCGTAAATCTTAAAATGTTTCAGTCATTCTCCAACATTTAGATTATCTGATACAAGAGCCTACTATAGAAATGAAACAATATTATAAAAATCATAACATTCACCAGCAAAGTTTACACAGATGACAATGGCTATTATTTAATTATTTAACTCAGTCAACGTAAGATAACTCGAAAATGTCCCGTTTTTGTTTTGAAGGTTTCCTACGACGTGAGGAAGAAGGAAGAGACAGATTCACTGCACAGCACGGATGAATCTCGTATCGGATTTTGGACCCAATCTCAGCTGCTGAATCACTCTTAAACCAGAACTCGTAGGCTGGAAAACATTATATATATATATATATATATATATATATATATATATATATATATATATATATATATATATATATATATATATATGTGTGTGTGTGTGTGTGTGTGTGTGCGTGCATAATCATGCATAGCCTAATGTATATTATTCAGTATTAATGATTATTTATGTTTGTATACTTATATAAGTATGTATTGATAAGACGAGAGCGGTCCATTAGGCGTCTGTCCTTTTATTATGTCTATGTGAGAAACGGCCCGATCTACAGAAGACGGGTCCTTCGAAGGCCACGAATATGGACGACCAGAAGAGAGAAGCTGTAGCCTCCGGCTAGCTGCCTAGCCTCCATCTCGGCGTTATGTTGCTTAGCAACCGTGACAACGTGAAGCACAGAGCAACGAAGTAAAAAAAACGGACTCAGTTGTTTTTTACTCTTTATTTCTGTATTATTCTTCACCTTTTGTAATAAAGGTTGTTCTATAGTAAAAAGAAAATCTGTCTGATTCTAAAATGTTTAATGTATACAAGGGATATTATTCATTTTCAAATACTCTCCAGATCTCAGGTAGTAAGACATTACAGTTAAATAAACTATGTTTGAAGGCTTAACTTTAATCAGTCAAACCCATTTGCTCAGGAATAAATTAAATACTTTATTAATATCTACATGGAGCGCCCGGCCAGCTGATAGCTTGCGAGTGAAGCTGGCTGTTAATGCAGCGGGAGAAGACATCTCCGAAAACGTCGGAGCAATATTGGAAGTAGGTGATTTATTAATGAACCGAGCAGATATTTCAGATCTACACATCTACATTCTCGCCTAAAAACATTGTAAAAAATAATTTTGTGTAATTTTAAGTGTAATACAGCAAAAATTATTTTGTCGCCATTGCTGCTTTTCTGAACACCCGCTTTAAAGGATGCAGAGCCTGAATTCGGACACAGCTATTTTTTGTTAGACTCCCCCTAGTGGTCTGGAGCACTTCCGTTTTCAACACTTTTTGTTTGCTGCATTTCATTCGGGGGTGTGTCTTTTCTTTTGTTTGCATGTTTTCTCTTTTGCTGCGCATTTGCACCTGTCGGCCACCGTACCGATCTACCGTAACGCTGCACAAGAACAAGCCTGAAACAATCCCCAACAAGAACGTCAGAAAAGATTCACCTTGAGATTTTAATAAGATTTCAGTCCTGAAAAGATTTGCATGTATAATGTAGATTTTGTCATGTTTCATTCGTTTCATCTTGAGATGTTTCTAAGTGTATACCCATCCTGTCTGCTTCAGATCAATAACTTTGTTAATCATTACAGCAATCTTGCCTTTGTGGACACAGATTTAAACACAATGTTCCAGTAAAACTTTCATGTTAAATATGATTCGGTTGAAAAATTTTGTGCACCTAAAAAAAAGTTAGTGGTCCCAGTGCAACCAGTTAGAGGCCTGAGTTGAGTCAGCTGCAGCCACACAAGCGAACTGCTACATTTAGTTCTTCTTTACTCTAAATGGTCATAAATGTTTGATTAAAACTCTTTGCAAGAACTTAAAGGAGAAACAAAGAAACAAACTAGGGATCATGGAGCCCATCTCTAACCACAGCATGCTTAACTGAATGGTTGCCATGGAGATTAAAGGAGTTCTCAAACATGAAAGAATCGAGGTAAAACTCCATGTTTGTCTTTAATGAGAGAATAACAGAACAACTCAAAAAAGTGGATTTTACAAAATGCTCCTTTAAAATACTGGAATGCGTTTTAATTACGTTAAAACTTTACTCTTAAAAAATACAAACATATCAGACATGGGGTATTTATGCAATTTTTATAAATCCTAAGATTCAAAACTAATCAGCAAATTTAAATAAGACAGTAATATCAAATTTATGTGTCAAAAGACCTAAACAGATTTTAAGTTTTAATTTGGAGACCAATTTACTGCAGAGTTTTGGAGTTTTTATTGTGTTTAAATAAAGCGGCCAAAGTGCCTTGTTGGATTACCGTGAACAACGGCGCCCCCAGTGGTCAGGCTGATGTGTTCACGTAAACAGAAATGCCACTCACAACATGGCGGCTACGTTGACCTGCTGCTCGGACGCTCGTGCGGCTCTAGCCTGCTGTCCGCAGCTAGCAGCTGCTGAACAGCAGCATGAGACCTCCGAGCTTTGCAGACACGGTCCCAGACTAGACCAGTCCACCCAGTCCACTGCTGATAATGGGAAAGAAAAGACACCAACCGGGATGTTCGGGGCTGAAAGCAGCATCCAGTATTTCGTGTCTCTGCTCCTCTGCTGCATCCAGTCGCTGTTTGACCTGCTGTCTCCACATCTCTGCTAGCTTTTCTCTCTCCAAACTTTCCTTTAACAGTTACTGAGCAGTTCCAGCTGAGCCTCAAACCGTTTCTCTTCTTTCCAGAGTTCACCAACTGCTGTCGTTTCTGTCTTACAGCTTTATTAACTCTCCCGCTGCTGCTCCGTGGACAAAAACCCGAGGAAACACGAAGGACGGCGCTCCAACTAGCTCTGCTAACTGAACACAGCCACGATTCTGCGCACTAGGGTTCATGCTAGCCTCCGGGAAACGAAACACCCGGAAATCCAACGTCAACATGTCCGCCATATTGGGAGGGAAATGCGTCCGATGTATAATTTAGTAAAGATTAGGAGCGGCTTAAGCCGTTTTAAAAGCTCTATAGTTCATTCTTCACAAATAGTTTTAAGTTTAAATATCTATGGAAGCCCATTTCCGCCACTCTGTTAAAAAAATAAAAAACTAATTATCTCATTATAATGAGATAACTTGAGTTGGCCCTATAGTTTGAGATATGCTCAACTTGATAGAAAGAAATGGATATTGATAATATCATTGAGCAATACTTCAGAAGTGGTTTTACGAATCTTGAAATCTTGCAAGTTTTGGAAGAAACCCGTAATGTTTAAGTCTCCGGACACTGGAGAGAAGACTGCAAAAGAAGCGCCTGTGGCGTAGAAAAAACAAGACAGATGTTGCAGAAGTGGCCTCTTTTATTGAGGAACTACAAGGAGACGGCACGGCTGCAGGTGGATGGCTGGCACAGTCACAGACAGGGAAACGGTACGTCTTTTGATGCGCTTATTGGATCCCAACAGGGTTGACCTGCCTGCACAAAATCGCTTGAGACGACGCTTATATGTCAGTCGGGGACCAAACTATGTCTGGCACATCGATGGGTACGACAAATTAAAGGATGCATAGACGGCTTTTCGAGGAAAATGATCTGGCTGGAAGCCTATAAGACCAATAGTGACCCTCACAGTATTGCTGGCCATTTCATTGACGCTGTGATGGAGTATAATGGATTTGCACAGAAGATACGAATGGATCATGGCACAGAGACACTCATGTGGCGGCGATGCAAAGATTTCTGCACAACACAGAGGATGAAAATGGTTTTGCCTCCGTTATTCTCGGTCCGAGTGCAGGAAACCAAAGGACAGAGCGATGGTGGTGCACTCTAAGAAGTGAATGTGTCCAGTTTGGATGGACCATTTCGACCAGCTTAAAGCCGATGGCTGTTTTGTTGACAGCTTTCTGGACAAATCACTGATCCAGTTTTGTTTCCTACAAACAATACAGGTCCTATAAATTTACTTCTTGCTTTCAGCACACAATTTTGAAATAAGTTACAAATAATACAAAAGCATGACTTCTTTTCTAACGATTTTCTTATTTTTTTCAGTTTTTTAATCAAACAGGTGGAGCTGGATGAGGTTGACCATCGTATCCGATCTACAAATGATCCTCGGGCTCCTCGTGGTCGTCCCACATTAATGCATGTTGTTCCCAACCTGTACGCGGTTCCACATTTTTTAGTCTGCTGATCTAACAAAGCTGGAAATATGTATAGAAGGATGTCGTTTCAAGGACTTTCCCTGTGATGTTGATGTATTTCACTTATGCACTGACTGAGCACAGACGGGTAATGACAGATGATGTGTATGAAATGACTAATCTTTATGTAACACTCCATCAAATGATGAGTGATGAACTGGGGAACAGTTTCTATAAATCAGGTCCACAAAACACCTAACAAGTCAGAAGTTGTCAGTGTCCTGTGTAAACACTGTGACTGTAAAACTAAATGCATGAATGAGGTAAAATTTGTTTCTATTTCTTCTAAAAAGACTAAAACATTTTAGTTTCCTTCAGTGTTGAGCTCAAGGTCAATCTATTCATTTATTTATATTACAAAATAGCCTCTTGTTGAAAACGACACTAAAGACTGCCAACATTTCCAGGTTCTCTGTTTTATTACTTACTTGTTCAGGGAAACTGTTGATATATGAACATGAATGTTAAATGTACAAGCAAAGTTTTAATCATGTCACTAACAGATAACCAGTTGAGTTTTCCTACCAATATGCTGTTTGCAGTTGGTTTTAGTTTGATAAGAGTACAAATGTTGTCATTACTATTAACCAATATATTTCAGTGTTTTTCTGTATTATTGCCAATCATTTTATTTACAGTGAACAACAAATCATAAACAGACTCTACACTTTGTTCAGAATCGATTTATTTTCTATTCTGCCAACAAAGAACAATCCATTATTTTGACATTCCCAAAAATAAATCACAAGTGCTTAAAAACTTGCCTTGGTGTACAGGTAAGCTTAAGATGAAGGAATATACCAAGTTGTGCCCAGTAAAATAAAAAGACATTTTTATAACCTTCCACAAATGAAATCGAATGTGCAAAAAAGAATTCAGAAAATGATTTTATGAATATGAATGCGATGTAACAACAGTCGACACAGTTGTGTCTCATAAAAAGACACAATAACAAAAACCAGTTCCTATTTTTGTTTGTTCTGGCTGGAAACATTTCCTACAGTCATTTTCACTTTACCTCTTCTGATTCATTATGTCAGCTAACAATTAACATGTTAACTATGGCAAAACAAAAGTCAGCTACAGTTTATTGTCTGGCATCATGGCTTTGCTTTGACTGCCCCCCTGAAGGTTAGCAGATCTGAAAACTTGTGCATGTCTGGTAGAATCTCTACTTACAACAAGATGTTTCTTTGGCAACAATAATTAAGTAACTTACATTAAATGCTGCACATTTTTGACTAAAAATGACCAGGGAGAGAGCAAAAAAGAAAAACAAGTTAAGTTGCCATGTTTATTTTCTATGTTTGTGATGATGTGGACAATGTCAATTCTGTACTGATTACATTTCAAATAACTTAAAACTTCAACGTTGAATATGTAAAAGTACAAATGTCATTCATAAATGACAACATGGCTTACAAATACTTAACATTTTGTACTTAATCCTACCAGTAAGTATTGACTCTGTTTTTTGCATCAAAAATCACTACAGATTCCAAATTACTGATATTTTGAAGAAGAGTAGTGCTAAGAAGCCTTGTTGAGTTTTGACAACCTACCTTTAAACAAACCAACAGCTGTGCTGCACAAACCAGCATTTACCTATCACAAACAGCTGATCCTTCTAATTACATCTGGACAAAGTTTGGGAAAGCTAACATCACCCAGGTAAAATGTTACCTCTAAAACTTTAAACTCTGTCAAGGAAATTTGGGGGAAAATCCTCAAAACATCTACTTTGATCTTGATAGACAACTTGTTACTTTAAATACCCACCTTAATCTCTTTTTTTTTCTTTTAGCAGTTCCACAACTGTGTAGCTCCACCCTCTACCTCCACCACTTTCAAAACTTTAATGTCCATGACCCATACATTAGACTCCAAAACCTTGTTCATTTCAGCACTGAAATCTGGATAGCTGTCATGATAGACTGACAGCTCAAGGACACCGATCTTCTGAGAAACCCTTGAATCGTTGTGAAATCGATAAGAATGTTCTTATCCAGGAACAGGTCTGAGCCTGTGCAGAACCTTAGAAACAAGGACAGATGCTGCAAATCTGCATTCCTGATATACGTGCTAACATACTTTTGAATATCCTTCTGATGAATATTCATTTCCTGAGGAAAGACAATGGACTTCAAAACTTTTCTTGCACTTGGTTCCAAGTTTTCATACAATGAAGAAAGGTCCTGGAAGCTGTTCCCAGTGATACGGAGTGTTTTGGCCCACTGTTCAATAACGTAAGCAGGCTCTTGGACAAGTGTTTTGTGTGCAACTCCTGGAGGATTTCATTGACATTGCTGGCAGTGGGCATTCGTCTGCAACTGGTTATCAAGAATCTCTATCAGTTCCTCTTTGTCAACACTGCTGAAGTCTGACTGCCACGACTGAAACTCAAAACGCTCAGATTCAGGCATGCACTTAAGGAAATTCTCCACCACCTCACTTTTTACCTGTGAGCTGCTTGCTCCAGTATGACAGGTGCAATCTTCATAGGAAGATATTTCTCTCTTGTCCATCCAAAGACAATTATTCGGCCTACACTGTCCCACTGCTGCTGTCCATAATCATGCCTCAGAAAAGGGCCTTTCTAAGTGTTTCCTGTAGTACACTGGTCATAGAAGACAGTCTCTAACGACTCCTCCGTCATCATAACCCATCTCAGGTGTTCCATCTGGCAGGACAAGTTGGATTTTGAAGTCTCTATCTAGAAGTCCATCATCACAGAAGTTGCTATGAGCTCAGGAAGTACCTGACCTCTGTGAACTACCAGTATCTTCTTCACTGCCTTGACAGATGATGAGAATTGAGGGGATAGAGGCAAACACTATGTTACTGCTATCCAAACCCTCCTCCCTGAGCTCTGCAGAATGAAGTGAAAAGTTAATATTGTCATGATTTGTTATATTTCCAACAAATAGGAAGTCAGAAGTTACTGTGGATATTGCAGACTGGCTGGTCGCTGCAACATTTACAGCAGATGAAGAGGAGGGCTGATTCAGAGAACGGTCTTGATCCTGAAAAAGTGGTGAAGACAAAACTTCATCTTGACTGACTGACTGGTTAGCCTTCTTTTTACGTGTGGTCAGGTAAAACCTGACAATACTCAGTTTTGTAACATGAAACATTTGTCCAACAGAGATTTTGTCATCAATTGGCACTTCCTGATAATCTTTCAAATCTATTTCAAAATCTGTTATGGACCCTTTTCTATTTTTCCCATTTGGAAAGAAAAGGCCAAGAGCCATCTGGATTATCTCACATTTTTCAGCATCCTTTCATCGACCTTCCTTGTTCCACCACCTCTTCTTGTTCTTACTTGTTTAAAAGCCTGTTGTTCATCATAAAGCAGCCAGCCTATTTCTATTTTTCTCTTTGACTTCAGAGCATTCTTCTTTACAGTTGTTTCAGCTTGCTCTTCTTTTTCCATACCACAGCCATCTTCATGAGCAGTTCTTCTTTCACCCAGCTTTGATTTCAGGCGCTCAAACAGTTTTGATTTGCGACTGTTTGGGGGCCATTTTCCTTTCTTTTACAGTATCCTAACAGGGCTATGCGGTCTCCATATGATGGCAAATAATTCTTTAACTCTTCATCTGTCATGAGCTGGATGACGTTGGTATCAATCTAAACAAGGACAATAAAAAATATTTCTTTAAAACCACAAAAATGGAACTAGAATTGCATGCACATTATTTAAATTAAATTAGATAACAGGCTTTAAAAAAACTGTAGTTTTTGAAATACTGATTGTTTTCAGCTATACCTTCTCTCTCAGCATGGTCTCGATAGTTTCCTCTGGAATATTCCTTTGTTTCAGGAAATCACTCAGGTCATCCATTCTGTGATCTTACACTGGAAGAGAAGATACACAAGACCATCATCAGATGTTTCCAATAAAATGTAAAGCAAGTCATACTACAAATTATAATTTTACCTGGAAAACTAATAATAATATAGTCATTCATAATGCCATCCATCAATGCATTTCTAACACCCTTATCCCTAGTAGGGTCAGGAGGGGTCTGGTGTCTATCTACAGAAAACGAGAGGCGGGGTCACCTGAACAGGTCGCCAGTCTGTCGCAGGGCAACACAGAGACAGACAGGACAATCAACCATGCACACACACACACACACACACACACACTTAGGGAGAATTTAGAAAGACCAATTAACCTGACAGTCATGTTTTTGGACTGTGGGAGGAAAATGGAGTACCAGGAGAGAACCCACCATGCACCGGGATGCATGGTGGGTTCTCAGGTGGTCTCTCTCCATGCAGAAAGCCCCCAGCTGGGACATTCATAATGCCTTTCAGCACCATGTTTTTTTGTCAAATATTTTACTAAGGATAAACTCAAACTATTTCAATGTTACAAATACATTTTTTCACTAATATATTTCTTTTTTTAAATTTAAAACTTTTGTTTTATAATAACTATAAACCACAGTTATTTGTATAATTACACAAATATGTGCATATGCAGAGGTTTTACTTTAAAATGGACTCATCTTGAGAAACTTCTTTAAGTTCACAGAAAAGATAAGAAAACATTTGTTGGTAATAAAGAACTGTACCGTTCTATATTGACATTGTCTTTAGCAGTAGAAAAGGAAAAACACTGAAAATGAAGCCGTGTGGAGAACAGAGGTCATTCAGTAGAGAACGGGACCTAAGACCTCCTGTGTGATCAGAAAAGGCTCCAGCTGCTCCTCGCTGTCCAGGCTTCTGTCCTTCTGAAACACACTGAGCAAGAACATGTTGGATTGGTTGTTATTTGAACTTACTGATTAAATCAATAAAATAGATTTGCAGACAGACAAAATATATTTAAATTTCTTTGCTTGTGGTTTAGTTACTTAAATGATTTAGAATTTAATAATAATAATAATAATAATAAAAGAGAGAGAGTACATGACATATTTTAGTTTAACTTTTAAAAACACATCGGCTCAGAAGTTTCGTTTTGGTTTGGGAGCGAGATGCAGCATCTACGAACTACTCACCAGTTATTACACCACGACCTTGTGGTAAACTGAACATGTGTCATAATAAAAGTACCACGTAATCCTCAGATATTAACTACAGTTACTGGAAAGTCAGTTGTGGACTGACGAAGTAAAGAAACAGAAAACGTTAGCTTCAAAGATATCCATCTTCTTAAGCTATCTTCAAGATTAGCTGCCGTGGTCAGGATGCCACATTGATTACTTTATTCTAGCTTATATTACAGACTTAAATGAACAAAACCACATTTCTTACCGTTGTAAACAGCTACATTTAGCTGGATGCTTGCTGGCGGCAGGCGCGACCGACGGTAAAGTCAAACGGTGCAGATGGACCTCCACAGTCCCTAAACGTCCTGAGCCGATGTATCTCATTATAATGAGATCATTATTTTTTATTTTTTTAACAGAGTGGCGGAAATGGGCTTCCATAAATATCAGGAAAAAAAAGAGACAATTAATAAAAAGATTTCTGTATTTCAGTAACAAACGTTTATATTCACTCAGATTAGTGTTCCTTTAAACAACCTGGTGAAGGTTTGGCTCTTTAAGCTTCTGACATATGGAGAATTTTCTAACCACGAGGTTAAAGGTCAAATACAGATGGGTCTTCCAGATGGACAATGACCCTCAGCAGACCACCATGTTAGTCAGAAAGTGACTGAATGAGAACTAAGTGCACGTTCTGACGCAGCCGTCACAAAACCACTTAGTTTCACAGTTTTGCCCTTTCGACCTTGAACACTTTGCTGCGTCCAGAGACTCTGGGCTCTCAGCTGTTGAGAGATGATTGCTTCCTGGAGGAGTGGACTGTGTTGAGGTTTTAAATTTGACCCAATTGCCAGTGTTTGCATGTAACATTTGTAAAGCGCCAGTTCGATGCTAAGACACCTACCGGATATTACCCGCACTGCAAACAACCCTCCTCCTCAGAAATGTGAGAAGAGCCAAACGAGGTGACTGTCCATGTTGGTTCAATATCTGGAGAGTGACCAACACGGACTGGACGGCCTCCTTCACTTCCTCCTCTGCCGTCTCTAAAACTGCAGGCAGACTACAGTTATAAACAGAGCAGAAAATCTGCGTCGTCGTTCACAGTGTAAAATTCAGCTCGACTTAAAGCAGAACTAATTTCATCAAGAGGCTTCTGTCTCAGGAATCAGGTAAAATATGTTACACCAACTGGTTTAATTAGAAAATAAAATATTCAACTTTTGTTGATTTTTAGAAACTGATTTATTCAAAAACCATAATACTAAGAAATAATAATAGTTATTCTGATAAACAGATCAGTAACCAAATATTCCTCAAAAATAATAAGGTTGTGTTTAAATCACTCAGTTTGTGTCAGCAGAAATAAATGTCCAAACATTTCAGTCCGTTTCAATCAGAATAATGTCTGATATCAGTCTGCAATATTCCCCCGTTTCATTCCAAAATGACAAAGTCCCAAAAATGATGGGAAAGAAATAGTGGTGCCACCAAAAATCTGCAGAAGAAAACCAAATTCCAGATTTCACCGGGAACGTCGTTCTTCCCCCTCGGCGCAGTTTCCTCGGTGCCAGGATCCGATCCGGTTTCCAGACGCACCATCTGCGGCGCAGGGCGAACTCTGACTGCCGTTTGTCTTTTCTTTCTCTTATTCTTGTTTCAAATGTTCTGTGACCTTGGGTACAGCTTCAGATCCTCTTTTTACCAGATTACACAGATAAGTTTGTAAAAATTGCTCTGCTGCAGATTACAAACAGATTATTAAATTCACAAATGTTTCATAAGCAAAAACATTATCAGTGCTGCTGCAACTAAACATGACCTTTGAGGGAAAACGTTAAGCTGGAAGAAAATCTTTTTCAAACAATGTCAGTGTTTTTCACAAAGTGAGGACCACTGGTTGGTCTTCACCTCCAGTTGGTCCCTTGAACCAGCCATTCAGTTTGTCCACTCTTTGTTCTTGTAGCTTTCAGTTGCAGGTGCATGTGAACGCTTGGGACTCTGCCTGATCCAACCCGAAGGTTGCTTCATGTCAGTATTTGCTGCAGGCCATTCACAGACATCTCAGTTTGTTTCTATAAAAGTTAGTGGAAGTAAACGGAGAGATGCTGAAACCTCCAGTGTTGCAGACCGACAGTCACATTAACTCCCATTGCAAAGCTCTCATTTATTTATCTTCATTTTTTTAGTTATATGAACCTTCAGAGGCCATATTTCAGCAAAAATAGGAAACATCACTCAGTTTTCCTGCATCCCTGTTTATGGTTACAGAGAAGGAAGTTGTGGCGGCAGAGGCTCAACCAATCAATCAATCAACCAATCAATCAAAGACCTTTACATCAAAAAATACAAAGTCACAGAAACAGTCAACATTCTGCACATCAGGTTATTGATTGATGTTTGGTTGATTATGTTTCCATAGCAACTGGTTTCAGTCTGGGTTTAAAGGAACTCAGGGTTTCTACTGTTTTTCAGTTTTCTGGAAGTTTGCTCCAGATCTGTGGTGCATAGAAGCTGAAAGCTGCTTCTCCATGTTTGGTTCTGGTTCTGATACAGAACCAGAACCAGCAGGTTGATCCAGCAGCAGGTCTTTAATCCATTCAATGATTTATAAACTAGCAGCAGATTAAAGTCTCTAAGTGAAGGAATGTAGAACCGGGTGGTGTAGAACCAGGTGGTGATAACATTAAATGAATGAAGGAAATCATTTACCAACATATTCATATATTTAACTTGTCCCTTGTACCTTTTACCACTTAACAGACGAGTCAGTCAGCAGCAGCTCTAACCCACGTCCCTCCTGACCTGTTCTCTCCTGAGGGAAATTAAAGCTGCAGTATGTCACTTTTACATAAATATACTTTAAAACTGTCATTATGTTGTGACAGTTTGGTATGAGAGGTAATCTGTGAAAATCTATTTCCTCTGCTTTCTCTCAGTGCTAGAAACAACCAATCAGAGGCAGGAGAGTTTTAGTGCTGTCAATCACAATCTCATGTTGCTGCTCATCCTTCCTCCCCTTGCTCTGTGCTATTCTGCCACTAGCATAGCCTGTTGTAAATGCTCAGTTCAGTTAGCATAGCTACCAATGATGGCAGATAAACAGTTTCTTGTAATAAGTTGTTTCTCCCCCATTAGCACATTTAGCAGTGAGTGAATGAGGATGATTGACAGCGCTAAGACCCTCCTCCTGGTTCTGATTGGTTGTTTTGGTCAGAACGGTTCATTACTTTAACCAGTAATAGTAATTCAGGAAGCAGATGGAGGAGATTGATTGTTTTCACAGATTATCTGTCTCATAACAAACTGCTACAACATGGTGACAGCTTTAACAAATATGGAGAAAACATATTTTTATTAAAGTTATGTACTGCAGCTTGAATAAAATGCAACTACATAACATTTTGAGAAGTCTGGATTGTTTTATGTGTATTTTGCATGTTGCTTTTGATGGTTGCTTGTTGGTAGAGACATTTCAGTATCTAAAACTAATAGAAAAATGTAAACAACCTACTTGCATACCTGATGTGGACTGTTGGATGTTAAATTCATGAGCAGTAAATATTGTGCTGGTATCAGTATTGGACCAAACAAAGCAAGGCAATTACAGGCCTTATAGGTCAGATAGACTCAAGAACCTGTAACAGCAGTTGGTCAGGGGGCCCAAGATTCCTGGTGGCGCCCCAGCACTGACCTTTGACACCAGACTGATCTTGCAGTGGAGTGCTACATCAGTTTCTGTCCACTTCATTACCTGCAGTCCTCTTCCTAATGGGGGATTAAAATTTAATTTTTCTAATCAGCACCATGGGCGTAAATCTTGAGGGTAACAATATCAATATGAAAGAAACAAAGAAAGTAATGAATCTGCCATTCATCAAAGAAAAAAATAAACATTTATTTTTTGGACCCCAACCCCCCATTATTAGAACAATGGTTCAGTCCGATGTGTGGGCGGAGCAACACTGACAGCTAGCTGACAGCTGTGGCTCTGCAGCACAAACAGAAAAACAATCCAGTAAGTAAAAGATATGTAAAGCTTTTATTTCCTTTCACTGCTCAATAGGAACAAACACATCAACAGCAGAAATCAGACTGTAGTTTGTCATTTCATTACTTTGGCTGAATCATGATAAACTGCCTCAAAACTAGCAAAACTGGCTGCATTGCGTTGATAGACCTAAGCTTGTTTGTCGAACGTAGCAAATATCTCAATCATATTTACCTCTAACTCTTATGTTAATGAGAAGAATTTGAAACAGGAGGGAGGGGCTGAGCGCTGCGAGTGGCTGACAGCTCAGTGTGTGGGAGCCGAGAGCAGAGAGAAAAAAAGAAAGTACGTTTTTATTTCTTACCATCCTCAACATGGAGCCTCTAATGACACAAAAAATCTGGATATTTTTCTATAAAAAACTCTGGTGCTTTGAGCTCTTTATTTCCAAGATATTCATTATTTCTACCCACTTACAGATTAAGTAAATAATTTGTATTTGTAAGTGGAGTCACTCATTAAAACTTGTTTTTATTTGTAGCTTTAAATTTTCATAAAGGTGTAACAAGTTATATCAGTGACTCTGAAACAAGCTCATCTAAACATTTAAGTTTTAGTTTGACTTTTATGGATCTCAATAGTTTACTGACAAAACATGTTTAGCGTCACCACTTACAGCCTGAACACATTAAAAACGTTTTAAGCCATATTTTACGTTACATTTCACTGTAGCTTTGCCGACCCCCCAAAGCTGCTCTCAAAGAATTTTCCCCCAATAGTGAAACGGATTTCCTCCCGTGATCAGTTCTGTAATATTTTATGAACATGTCTAAATTTAATGATGTGAGAGAAATAACATTTTCTGTTTATTCAGTCAGTGTTTTTTAATTCAGTATTTTATGAAAATATATAGTGGAAGGAAGGACAGTCCAACCTCTTTAAGCCTAAACTCAGGATTTTAAGAAAATCGCCACTCATCAAATAACTGATAGTCTATCAATGAGATCAATCAACTTTAGTTAAACTCAATTAATAATCTGCATCACAAGATATTTCTGTTGGTTTAATAAAGGGTGAACATTCCTGCATTGTCTTAAAATTTACAATTCTTCCTTTGTGTATCTACATGTGATTTGTCTTGAACTGCCATGTGACTATTTAAAGCAAACCACTCGATAAATCCTGTTCGTCTGCTGTGTGGCTTTGTACATGTCTGGTTAAATTGGACTTGAATCAAAATCTTTGCTCACAAATGTCACAACTATATGGTTTGTCTCCTGTGTGGCTTTTCACGTGTCTGTCCATTGGTGTCTATACAACAAACATAAAGTGTGCGGACACACACAAAGGTAGTTTAGAGAGACCGATTCGGCTGGGTAGCCATGTTTTTTAGACTGTGGGAGTACCCAGAGAGAGCCCATTCTTGAACGGCAGAACAAGCATTTATTGTTCCCTAAGCAGTTTCTCCTCCAGTGTGGATCCTCATGTGATTTCTTAAAGCAGGTTTTGCAGTAAATCTTCGACTACATACATCACAACCAAATGGTTTATCTCGTCTGTGGATTGTCATGTGACCGTTTAAAGCAGACTTCTGAAAAAATCTTCGTCCACAAACCTCACATCCAAAAGGTCTTTCTCCTGTGTGACTTTTCACGTGTCTGTTTAGATTTGACTTGAATCGAAATCTTTGCTCACAAACATCACAACTAAACGGTCTGTCGCCTGTGTGGATTCTCATGTGGCAGTTTAAATGAGAATTTTCACTGAATCTTTTCCCACAGACATCACAACCAAACGGTTTATCCCCTGTGTGGATTGCCATGTGACGGTTTAAAGCAGACTTTCCGATAAATCTTTGCCCACAAACATCACAAATAAATGGTTTGTCTCCTGTGTGGACTCTCATGTGACTTTTTAAAGTTGATTTTAACCTGAACTTCTGTTCGCAAACATCACAAATAAATGCTTTTTCTCCAGCATGAATTCTGATGTGATTGTTTAAAGTTGATTTATTACGAAATTTTCGCTCACAAAAGTCACAGCTAAAAGGTTTGTCTCCTGTGTGAACTCTGATATGTCTGTTTAAACTTGATTTAACTCTAAATTTTTGTTCACAAACCTCACAACTAAATGGTTTTTCTCCTGTGTGAATTTTCATGTGTCGATTTAATTTAGACTTAACTCTAAATCTTTGCTCACAAACATCACACCCGTAGGGTTTCTCTCCTGTGTGGCATTTCATGTGTTTGTTGAGATAATCCTTCCTGTTGAAACATTTACCGCAGTCAGGACAACTATGCAGCTTCAGATGTGGCTGGACCTCACTGGCTGAGCTTGAATGATCGGCCATGTGACTCTGAAGAGAGCGCTTGTTGTTAAACTGCTGGCCACATTCAGAGCAGCTCGGGGATCTGTTGACACCTGACTCAGGAGTCCTGCTCTCCTTCCACTCATCATCACTGTCTTCAGTTTCAGACCCCGAGTCAGGCTGCTCCACATCATCTTCCTCTCCCTCAGGTTCTGCTTTCAGGTTCTGCTGAGCTGAGCTGCTGCTTGGCAGTTCTCCATCTTCTGTTTGATGAAGATGAGAGATCAGAGGTTCCTCTTCATCATCTTCACTCTTTATGAGAACAGCAATGACTGGAGACCTGGAGGCATCAGCCTCCTCCTTCACACTGAGCGGCTCCCCCTGCTGGCTGCTCCAGGGTTCCTCCTCTTCCTCCTTCATGTGGACGGGCTCTGGGTGGTTCTGGTCCAGATCAGGACTCGGTTCTTCTTTAACCAGCAGAATATCTGCAGGGAACACAGAAACAGATTATGAACAATTGTGGTTTCTTAATAATTCTGTTAAATTTCATACCCAGAAATGTTTAACATGTATTGAAAGTCTTTCCTAACAACCTGTGAAGGCAGAGCAGCTCTTCCTGGTCTCTTAGTCCTTCCTTTTGAAAGTCATTTTATCATTCTCAGTTTCCCTCCAAATCATTATAGAATTGTGCTGCTGACGGTAAATGGACTGAACTTACATAGTGTTTTTCCAGTCATTTTGACCACTCAAAGCTTTACAGTAGAGTCACATTCTCTCATTCACACTCACAAACATTTATACACCAATACTTCCATAGGCAGTTTGGGGTTAAGTGCATTGCCCAGAGGCACATCAACATGTGGTAGACGACGACTCCACCCACAGAGCCACTGTCGCCCGAGTTGCTCTGTTACTGACATCTTGACTTTTTTCTCTTACAATTTTAAATTGCTCAGTTTCTGGTACAGGGTTCCCACTGGCACTTAGAAAAACATTCCAAGACTTTTCCATGACTCTCCATGACATTCAGTATAATTTTCCATGACCCACAAAGAAAAGTGTGACTGATGGACTGAACCTCACCAAGCTGAGCTACAGCAAACACGTAAAGGTGAGGCAGACAGGGAGGAAACAAATGAAAAAAATGTGGAAATGAAGGCCAACAGAGAGACATGAATTGAAAAGTGTCAATTAATGCAGGAATCATATGATGATGATGTCATAAACAAAAACATATTAGCAGTAAACACAAGACTGTACATATGCAGAACTAACAGACAGGAACACACATCACAGCACCACTAGTCTTCAACTGGAGGCTTATTTGATGATTAAATAAATACATATTGTTAATAAAATAGAATAATAATATCCACTGCAGTGTGCACAGAGCCTTACAAAAGACAAAGAACAGTTCTCACCGAGAACCGGCTCTTTACTATGATCCGTAGTAAAGAATTGTTCAGAGGAATCAGATTGTTCCTGAATGTTGCCAGATCAACTCTCTATTTGCACGGTTCACAACAATCACTCCAAGTTAATGACTTTTTCTATATATTTCATGCTCGCACACACACGTTTGTGTTGCTATCTTTGTGGGGACTTTCCATTGACTTCCATTCATTTCTACAGCCTAAACCTGACTTTACCCTTTTCCTAACCCTAACCAACCAAAACTCAATTCATACCTTAGCCCTAACTCTGACCCCTGACCCAAAAACAGGGTTTCCCCTTGTGGGGACCAGGCTCCGGTCCCCATGAGGAGCAATTGGTCCCCACAACGTAGTATATGTCAGGAAAATCGTCCCCACAAGGTATTACAAACAAACGTGCGTGCACACGCACACACACACACACAGAAGCAAATCAGCTAGTCAGGTTTTTGAAAGATCGGCAATTGGCCAGAAAATTGCAATCGGTGCACCGCTGCTTTCTTTTTAAAATTGTGATCTGTCTGCCTGTAACAGTGTTTAGGTCAAAGAGTCCCATCTGCTTTATTTATCAGGACGATGGGGAAATAGCGCCCCCTCTCTGTGTGGCTGGTAATATGCTGCTGGCCACTGCACTCAGTGCCAGTCTGTGAAAGCTGCACAAGAGGTGAACTGCATTCTTCAGCACACCGCATAGAAATGTGTTAGCAACACATGAAACATCATTTTTATTAACTAAGACGAATAGAGTGTAATGAATATTTACTAGATGTGTGCCTGGCACCAATTTCTGTACTTTCAGTTTCTTTAATACTGTAAAACACTTCATGCTAAGTTAAAAGCTAACGTAGCGCTCTGTCGTAGAGTGCTGAGTGAAGATGAGCCGCTGCACTGATTCGAACCCGATAAGTTTCTCATTCAGGAGTTAAACTGCCTGATTACCCAGAAACTCCTTAAAAACAACAACACAATGCAGAGTTCAGGAGTTACTTGGGCCGGCCCGGTACAGTGGAGGGAAGCAGAACCCGGTTACATGTAGAATGGTTGATTACTGTAATCAATGTAAAGACCATTACTACAAGCTAAATATATTTAGGAGTTATTAAAGTATTTGAACATCTTGAACATGTCTACATATTCAATAAAACATTCCTAAAGCAGAAAAACTTGACAAAGTTCTCTATCCATCCTCTATGTACCGTATTTATTTATTCTTCTTCATTTCTATCTTTATCTGTTTCTCTCCCTCTATCAATTTTTATGAACCGCATCTTTCCCTCTAATTATCAGGTTTATTTCCTGACCAAGCTCAGATAGTCAGGTCAGTTTTCCCCTCCCACAGCCAAACCTGGTCAAAACTATAATTCACTGATGACCTTCGGCCTTCGCCATATGATCAGGACGGTTCCTCCCGCCGCTGCTAGCTGAGGCTAAAGCTAGTTCTACGTTTTTAACTTTGCACTGAGCGAGCAGAGCAGTCGCGTTACTTTTCTGTGACTTTCGCTGTTTTCTTGCTCTTTCATTCGTTCTGCTGCTTGTTTCCAGTCGAGAAACCCGTTTCAAAGCATCACCGACTGTTAGCATCGTTAACCCAGCCGGGGGAGGGAGGATAACTCGGCCTGTGTGGATGTACTCACCACCTGGCTTTCAAAGCGCGATCTGGAGAAGAATCGTTTCTGATTTTCTGTAAATCTGTTCCGATGCTTTAAAATTAACATCCATATTTTGACAGCTCCCTGCTTCAGTCGAGCAGCAAGAGACAGCAGCTTAGTGCACAGTAAGTTTTTATTTAATGTAATGTAATGGATGTTTAGAATAGAAACGGGTTTAATAAGCAACTTTACCATGTAATGGCTCAGTTAATGTAACTTTGAAAGCACAAACCTTGGAATTTTTAACCGTCTGAAAGCACGTGTTCGCTCCAGGGTAGCTTGCTACCGCGTGCGCTGGCTAGCTAGCTAGCAGCACACGTGGTAGCAAGCTACCCCGGACCAAACACGTGCTTTCATACGGTTCTATGTCGGATACTTACCCTTTAGTTTTTCGTTTTATTTAACTGTGATACTTAACCAATACCTACTGTTTGTCTTTTGATGACAATTAAAATTCTTTTATTTTTCATAGACCCTTTTCACATGACGTCACACAACCTCCGTTTTGGTTCGAAGCTGTGTATCCTTAGTTCCGGTGTGCATAGTAAGTAACGATAAAGTTGTCTATTTCATATATATATATATGTAAAATGGACACATATATATCTATATAGAGACATATATATAGAAAGAGAGATTTAGATATATGTATATATCTGACAGCATATGTTGATCAGACAGAACACCGGAGCATGGAGTTTAGTCTCTAAAACATTTGCCTAAAATAAGATTTGAAGATAGATCACGATTTGCAAACCAATTTTCTCTGACAACAAAATCTAAATTAGACAAAGGCTAGAAATTCTTCACCGAACAAAACCTGTTTGACTATGAAGGTAGGTATTTTTGTTTTGCGTAACCGTTAGCTTAGCATTAGTGAATTTTGTTAGCTAGCTAACTACGTGACATAACTGTTCCTTAACCAGAACTTTTTACTGTTTTTGAACTATAACGTTTTAGGCTCTAATCTTGATCAGATTCTTAAATTATAGACTGGAGTTGCCACTCATCCCATAAAATAGGGGTTTGTTTGTTATAAGCAGAGATGTCCGGTGCCGCCGCTGCTTTGTAATGCCTTCCTCTAATCGGACCACTTTTTCCAGTAACGAATAATCTAACGAGCTCGTATTTCAAATCCAGTAATCAGATTAAAGTTATTTTTATGTCCTTTATTTTCCATTAATACAGAAAATGAACCTCTAAACGTTACATCACTGACAGGCGGCGGTGTATATGTTTCCTAACTGTGGCTAAAGCTGCTGCTAGCTGGTTTACTCATGATCGGAGGCTGGTTGGAGAATGGTAAATTGACAATGACTAATAACGGTTATCTAACACGTAAACGCTGTTTTATAAAATACAGAAAGTGAATCTCTAAATGTTACAGCGCTGACAGAGAGTATATTTTTTCCTAAATGTGGCTAAAGCTGCTGCTAGCTGGTTTACTCTCCGATCGGAGGCTGTTTATTTTATACACAGTTAGAGAATGGTGAATTTACAATGATTAATAACAGCTATCTAATACTTAAATGCTGTTATTATTAAACTTACCTTTTATTATATCCTTAAGATTATGAGAATGCGGGAATTTTTCAGCTTGGTTCCCAAGGCAAAATCACACCGGAAGTAAAGATACCCAGGTTTGAGTTATGGCGGCCATTGTCTGACGTCACTGTGAAAAGGGTCTATTGACAGGATAAACAACAAGCATTAATAAAATGGCTCCGCCACAATCCTCGGCAGAATGTCCAATTTGCGATTTTAAATATTGTTACTTGGGCAAACATCTCCTGACAAGGCACTATGTAAAAAACCTGGAGGAGAGGAGGATCCTAATTAATTATGGATCAGGCCGGGTTAACATCCGGGGGCTCTCCTGTCCGATTGAGGGGCGTTCCTACTCCAAGTCCAGGCTGGTCACCCTGAGCTGGATCCTTCACAGATCCAGGAGCATCTGAAGGATGTTAAGAAGCAGCTCACCATCAACCAGTTCAGGGAACTCCGGGCCAAGGATCCAAATCCCCCCATGATGTCCAACATGGACGTTGAGCCAGAAGTGCAAGATATGGAGGAAGGTGCTTGGTCCAACTCTCCGACCACAACATGCTCAAACTGCCACAAGCTGCAGTTAGAGCTTCAGGATTTTAGAAAAAAGTTCAGAATCCAGCCCACGGGCCTGAAAAAGATGAGAAACCGCGTGAAGCGGTTGGAGCAGGTATGTAAAATTCATTCCCATATTGAATTATCTACCTGTCTTTTCCTTCGGCCCTGGCTGCCATTTTCCAGCAGTAAGTCCTGCTGCGAAATGGCCCCACCCTCACCCACAGAAGAGGAGCTGTCCCTGGAGCCTGACAACGAGGGCTTGCCATCGAACCAAGAAGCCGCCACCACCACTCAACTTGCCCCAGCCACACCTACCACACTCGCTGTCTTGGAGCAATTCAAGCAGTTTCCCCTGCCGATGTGTGAGTAACGTCATTGCTTGCTAAAATGACAAATTGTGCTATATAAATAAAATTACTTTACCTTAATCCTTTTTTATGCAGTGCAATACATGAAGTCCTATTGGGAACCACCTAAAAGGCTCCTCTGGGGGTAAAAAACAAGTTGAAAATCAAAAATGGCCAGGATAATGCAGCTTTTGACTTTTCTTGCGAATGGGAAAAAAATCATTGCGAACTGGAGCATCCTCTTAAACATAAAGAGGATATACGAGTAAGTCCCTCTCTAATGTATCTTAGCTAATTTTTCTGTATTTTTATTTAACTTATACCATTTTTTCCAGAGAAGGTGGCCGGAATTTCTCATCAAGAAGCGTGGTAATTGTGTCTACAGACACAGGACAGGTGTACTTCATAATATGACAATTGCTGAGGTTGAAGAGGCAAGGACCAACGCCAGCGACAAGGATCAGCCAAGGTCTACCTCACCAAAGAGGAGTTTGGGTGGTTAGAGAAATGTCAGAAAATACATGCTGAAAATACGTGCTCAGTGAACCCATCTACAGAATTAGTCGTGTTCAATGAGAACCACACAAAGCTCAAGAACATCCTCGTAGCACTGCAGAAGGCCTGGTCGGGGATAGGGTTGCCTGGCGCCCCGACATTTACAGATTTCCGAACATCTATTGCAACATATGTAAGTAATTATCTAACATTTTTTATTTTCAAAAGAGAACGTAACAATGAAATGTTGAAAATGTTCCTCTATTTTCCAAGGCCCGAGATCATCTTTCACCGGCTGGGAGGAAGGAGATTAGCAACACGATGTGCCACGACCTAAGTACAGTGGATAAATACTACGCCATTGATAAGACGGCAGCACAATTGGTGGAAATCCGTAAACAATTTGGTCTTGTGACAAATCCGGATGTCACATGGAAAGCCCCGTCCCAAGAAGACGAAAAGTCTGGGTTTTAATCTCTCCTCGACTTACCTGTGTCACTTACCTGTGTTGCAGCCATTTGGCAGCAGCTAAAAAAGCTGCTTTTTTTAGCTGCTGCCAAATGGCTGCCAGTTTGCACACCCTAATGCTCACATATGGAAAGAATCAGATGTAATAAACATATTTCAGAGAAAGGAATGGGAGAAGAGTTCCTCGGAGGAAACTCTACTCTCACTTCCCAGCGAGTCCTCGGGGGCTACTCAGTCCTCTTATGTTACTGAGAGCTCAGTAATATCCGAGTGCTCCTATGTTACGGATTCCAGGGAGACCTCTCAGCCCAGCACTGAATCGACTGAGTCCTCCCAGGGAACCCAGGAGGCAGCAGAGGATTACGGACCCTCCAAAGAGGAGTCCAAGGCCACCCCATCCTCCAAGGCCACCCCATCCTACAAAGCCACCTCATCCTACAAAGCCACCTCATCCTCCAAGGCCACCCCATCCTCCAAAGCCACCCCATCCTCCAAAGCCACCCCATCCTCCAAAGCCACCCCATCCTCCAAGGCCACCCCATCCTCCAAGGCCACCCCATCCTCCAAAGCCACCCCATCCTACAAAGCCACCCCATCCTCCAAGGCCACCCCATCCTCCAAAGCCACCCCATCCTCCAAGGCCACCCCTTCCTCCAAGGCCACCCCATCCTCCAAAGCCACCCCATCCTCCAAGGCCACCCCATCCTCCAAGGCCACCCTATCCTCCAAGGCCACCCCATCCTCCAAAGGCAGGTCAACACTCACACTAAGGTTGTTTTTTCCCAGCTCAAGTGAGATCGAGGAGGAATAGCCCGCTGCCACTCACGTTGCGGTCTTGAAACGTGAGAAGAAAGAAAAAGTGAATTTTTAAAGAAGGTTTAGAGTTTAAGTGTTGCACGTTATCGGATTTTAATAAAATATTTTTGTTTCTTTGCTTTTTTTATTGGATTGCAGTGTGCAGTGTATTTATTTGTTTGTTTGGTTTTCAAGTTCAGTGTGCAGTGTGTTTATTGGTTTGGTGTAGGGTTTCCATATATTGTTCTTAATCATGTTTGTTTTTTTATCATGTTAAATAAATGTTACTGTTTTCATAAATGTCTCCATTATATTCTGACATAAAGAATCATCTGCTAATGCTTCCTAAAGGAAGTTATTAAATAGAGCCAAAAATCCCATTCAAAATCATAGCAAGATGTCTAAACGCCTCATTATGTCAGATGTATGGTCTTATGTCAGTTCTAAGCAAAAAAGATAGAAAAGGCGCTAGCAGCCTGTGGGAATCGTACCACAGTCGCTGGCAAGGCGCTGCAGTAGATAAACCAACAAGGGTCATAGTGCTTATGACCTCATAGCAAGTAGTTTTTGACATTGAAAAGCACCACGTCATGCTCCTCTATAAACTAAATGAAAATGAAAATAATCACCAGACTACAGGAGCCATGTTGACTAAAGAACTGCCAAATGACACTTTTAGCCGTTCCAGATTCATTGGCTGAAATAGCCACTAAACTACCGGAGCCACGTGACTGACAACATTCTGAGCCCAAGAGTAAACACTTGACCAAAAAAAAGAAAAAAAAGAAATGCGGTCGCCCCAGGCCAGAACTGAACCCGGGTCTCCCAGGTGTTTGGGTTAGTTTTCTCCCTGGTTTAACTCACCTGGATCCAATGACCTGCTGAGAAGGGTGTTTCTACCACCAGGGAGAGAGTAAAACATGCAGGATGCCGGGCCACTGATCTATGGAGAAACAGAAAATTCAAGACATTTGAGGACTTAAAAACAAAACATTGTCTACTGGGACTTTTATAAATATCTTCAGCTAAGGCATAAGTGGAAATGATTATGGAAAAACAATCCTTGATTGTCAAACGTGGCAGATTTGTGTCCAGATTGTGCTGAGCTACAGCCAGAAACAAACAGTGTGGAGAATTTAACCTGCAACAACGGACCCAGCAGGGGGAGACATTTTGACTCTAGAACGTCAGAATGCAACCGATATAAAGAAATGCAGTATGTACACAATGTATGCATATCTCCCCATATGTATAGGAAGTTCACAGAAGGAAGCTCTGGTAGTTAACTGTGCTGCAATGCTAAGTTTGCATTAGCTAACAGTTATCGTTAACTAATTGTTAGCAATAGCTAACGGTTAGCATTAGCCCAGCGCTGGGTCTCCTCAGGCTCATACCCAGTCACCTGGTTACTCCACACTGTGCAGTTCCTGCTCAGTTTGGCCAGAGAGTCAGGAAGATGAAAGTTTCTTTCCTGACAGCCTTCGATCCAACTGGAAAAACTTAATTTCTTAAGTTATTGTATTAGAGAGATTGAGATATTGTCTGAATGGGAAAGTTTTTACTCTTAAAAAAGATGGGAACGTGTTCCGGAGTGTCTCCAAATGAAAAGGCTCTTAAAAAAGATGGGAACGTGTTCCGGAGTGTCTCCAAATGAAAAGGCCAGTAATATGATCCTGAATTATGAATATCTTTAAGTTTATATATAAATGGGTTACTTTTTTCAAATAATTGCTGTAGTTTATGTACCTGCCTCCTGTTTTTGCTTTTGTTTTCTATATCTGTACACGTTCTGCCCTGTTGTAGTTCCTTTTTCTGTATACATTTTCAAAATAGCTAATAAACATATTTAAAAAAAACACCTTAAAGACAAAGATCACTCTGATCACTGAAACAGTACCTCAGTCTTTGATAAAGACTTTCCACCACATTGTGTTACTGAGACATGGCTGCATATCCCCTACTCCAGCATCTCCCTGCCAGACTTCCTGTTTAAACGAGAGACAAAGATTTAAAGAGCAGCAGGAAAAGCAAAGCAGGAGGATCCCATATTGCTGTGCAGCCCAGACACTGAACTCTAGGAGTAGGGCTGTTGTAAACGAATATTTTAGTAATCGAGTAATCTATCGATTATTCTTACGATTAATCGAGTAATCGGATAAAAAAAATTATGAAATGAAATATTGGTAAATCTGGCATAATACCGGTGTTACTATCAGATATCAATATCAGTCCAATTTTTCACATTTGAGCATCCATAACAGTTGCTTTTCTGTAGTTTAGAAAACTAACCTGTAACAATAATAGCTCACTTTCTAAGTTAACCAGAAGAAAAGTTATAGAAAAATCTGAAATTATATTGAATTTAATAACAAAGAGGCAGGCTCACAAATATGCTTATAAAAATGTCTACAATCCAGCTTTTAGTTTATGTATTCATCTTCAGTGAGTTTAATAGATTAATTAAACTCACCTTGCCACCTAACCTGTCACGCTTTGGGTTTGAAAATACGGGAAATGCCGCCTGGAGTGGGAGGAGAGGGCGAATGAACGAACGTAAGATGGAGGGGAGGAAATAGACCAGCGGACTGACGAACCGTTAGACCGGGGGACGAACACGGGGGAAGCAATACGGGATATTTACGACACCTTCACTGGTCACACTCAGAAACTCATCTACCAGCCATGTACGATGCGCTCCGCCACCCGTTTCTTCAGACCGGGATATGAAATTTATTGTGCGGTTCGTCGGTAAAGCTACATTTACACGGTAAGCATCAGCTACTCAGCCGCCCGCCCTGTTCAGGCTATCCGCTCACCTCAGCGCTCTTCCCGCCGTTCGCTTTCAACCAGCAGCCCCGGAGGAGAAATGCTGCCGTACTCCAGGCATTCCCCAGTCATTTTAAGGATGCTTATTGGTTCCCCAAAAACGATAAAAAGTCGGGCATTATCATCAATCAATAAAATCCCCACGGGCCAATCTTGAAGATTGGACTTTATGCCGCTGAGACTTAGCTTTTGTCAACAACTCAGGCGGAAGTGAGAGCTCCGCGCAACGCAAATGAAGTCCCGGCCGGAACACGGTGCGCTAACTAATAAAACATCAATTAACGAAGCTTCGAGGCAGGAAAATTTTCCTCGAGGAATTTTAGTAATCGAGGTACTCGAATCATTCGAGGAATCGTTTCAGCCCTATCTAGGAGTTTCCTCCATTCGCTGGTTACATCCCAGTGTGATGTCACCAGGCAGACCGCTTTGTGGCGCGGAGGGAACATTGTCTCATCTTTAACGTAAACAAAACAATGAGATGTTTGTAGATTTCAGGAGAAACGGGGTCAAAGGTGAAACCCTTTTCCATGATGGGAGGAGTGGAGGAACATAAATACTGAAGGACCACTTATGGCAGAACGTACGGATAAAACTATCTGTTCAAAAATTATTTTAAGGAATGTGAACAGTCGTCTCTACATTTGATGAGTAGTTATTGACATTAAATCAGTTTGAAGATCTTTTCATATTGATGAGCAGCTGAAACCAGAAGCTTATGAACACTGAATAGAGTCTGAAGTTAAACCAGACCAAACTTCTCTAGTGATAAAGTTTAGTTACTTCTGTTGAAAACAAACAAATGTTGCTTCATGTCACACACACAACTGTCCGAGAAACTACAGCAGAGTCAGAAAGTATTTTGGAAAAATGCTCCTCTGATTTTTAAAAAATTATGTCATCAGACTGACAGAAGCCTTATACTTCGGAGCGCTGCAGTGGCGCAGCGGTTCAGCACAACCCACATATGGAGGCCTCAACGCGGCTGTCACAGGTTCGATTTCCAGCCTGGTGACCTTTGCCCTATGACTTCTCCTTCTCTCATTACATCTTTCCTGTCAATTTATTATCAAATAAAGGCCAATAACACCTTTAAAAATATAATAAGCAGATTCTGAAACGATGAAAACTACGTAAAGTAAGTAAAGTTTATTTATAAAGCACTTTTCACAGACATAAAATCACAAAGCACTGTACAATAAAAATCAACCTTAAAACCCTACAAAACACAAAACCACCAGAAGAAACACAACAAAATCAAGAGATAAAAACCTGGGAAAGTAAAAATGTTTTAGTTGCTTTTTAAAAACAGAGTCAGAAAAACGGAGCTGCAAGGCCAACGGCTCCACAGCCTCGACTGAACGGCCGCTTTAGGTTTCAACCGTTCCTGGAGCAAATAAAAGATTCAGACTGAGAACGAGCAGCAGAATATTTAGTTAAAAGTTGACAAAGGTGATCAGGAGCCTGGCCAAACGCTCCGCATGTCAGCACAAGAACTTTAAAACGAATCCTAAAATCAGAGCCAGTGCAGCGAACAGGAGAGAAACGACAGGATCTGCAGAGAGACGTCTGGATGTAGTCTATGAATAACATTTCATTAGATGACAAAGTAAGTCCATTTAGAGGAAACAAATTTCTTCAACATAAAACTTATGAAACTACTAATCACTGTAGGTCATGTGTTTATTCAGTATTTATCCAGTAAACTTTAACTTTACTGGAGTTAAAGTTAATTAACTTTAACTCCAGTAAAGTTAATGGACTTAACTGTAACTAGTAACTGGTTACCAGCCGGTGGTGATAATTTAATCACTGACTGGAAGCTGAAATGGAGGTTTGATATGACCTAGTTGTATTTAAAACAGTAAAATGTTTATAAAATGTTTTAGAAGGAATTAAATGGTTGTTTACTTAAATGTTATTTTTTCATGTATTTATGTTACTCACTACCTGATCATTTTATGGCTGAATAATTGGTAATAATTATCAATAGAATAATCTATTATAAAAATTTAACAGAAACGCAGATGCAGAAAAACATTATGATATAAATATCTACATTTTTATATAATTGTAGTTAAAACATCCAGTTCCCTCAGGATCTCATGCAAAGTAAGCATCTCTATTTCTGCTAAACAGGATTTTCATAAAAGGCGCAAATCTCTGAAGCAACCTTACCGTAATACACGGTCTATAGGAGAAGCTAAATTCCAGCGCCACATAAAAACCTGAAGCCCCAGAAGCGGAGCTACCAACATGTTCTCCTGGAGAACCCAGCAGCTCCTGGAAGCGGCTCCCGGCCTGCAGCTCCCATCCCCGATGAAGAAGGTAAATCTCCAAACCTGATGTGTGCAGCCGATGTTCGGGGCTGAAAGCAGCATCCAGTATTTCGTGTCTCTGCTCCTCTGCTGCATCCAGTCGCTGTTTGACCTGCTGTCTCCACATCTCTGCTAGCTTTTCTCTCTCCAAACTTTCCTTCAACAGTTACTGAGCAGTTCCAGCTGAGCCTCAAACCGTTTCTCTTCTTTCCAGAGTTCACCAACTGCTGTCGTTTCTGTCTTACAGCTTTATTAACTCTCCCGCTGCTGCTCCGTGGACAAAAACCCGAGGAAACACGAAGGACGGCGCTCCAACTGCCGCCATTGTACCGGAGAGAAGCACGAGTCTGCGCACTGGGGTCAGAGGCTGGACCCGCCAATCGCGGAATAGAACACACGGAAGTCCCGCCCACACAGGGCATCAGCGAGACGCTAACATGTCCGCCATATTGGGACTGAATATGCAAACGTAAATAATTTTAGTAAACACCAATGTTAATGTTTCCCATAAATTTAACATAAATCTATAGTTTATTTTTATTTTTATAAACAAATACATTTGGAAAGCTTGTAGGTCATTATCTAATCTAGCAGAAAATTGTTTTGATCTTTAAAAGTTTAAAACCAGATCTCTAAATTAGACTTTGATCCTAAACTTTTGACATCTACAGAATCTGATTACACAACTAAACATGGACTTGTTGTCTTATTTTATTTATTTCTAGTATAAATTAGCATAATAGTCAAAATAAAATAGAAATAGATTTTTTTGTCAGATTAGTTTAATTGACGTAGTTTAGCATTATTCTCATGTCGTTATGACCTGTTCACACAAATAGTTTTGTGGTTACATGTTAGTTTAGTTGTGATGAAATAAATAAATAAAATTATGTAAAAGAAATATGAATTAACATTAAACTTTACTCGTCAAAGTCAAGCAAAGTTAAGATTTGCATATGTGTATGTTAATATGATTTCAATATATACCTTTGAATTTTAAAAATACACAAAAAAAGGTCTAATCAGAATCCCACAACCCCAAACACCGAGGACCTCTGATCGATGAAAAAACAGATTTCAGTGTTAAAAGCATTTCCTCAGCTACCAAAGTTAGCAAAGACCAACAAGCATCAAACTCAGAACCTTTTCACCAACAGAACCAGCAGAGCTATGCGTTAACATGCCTGAACAGGTGTGATGTCATCACCCAGCAGAAGAGTTTCTACAAAATGTTTAGCGACCTAAAAGCCTGTTTTTATCCACTGGTACGTCTGAATATGTCATATTGACCTCTGTTCTCTCAGGTCTGAGTCTTGTTAATGCATTTGGCTCAAAGTGAGGGTCAGTGTTAGACCGGGGAGTTCTGCTGGAGCGAAACATCTGCATCTCAACAGACGTTTCCATCCTAACGCCATGAAAATTTCTAACAAACTTTTAAAATGTCCCCGTTATGAAGGTCTTCATTACTTGGTGGCACAACACTTGAAATGTGTTAAATGATAAAAGAATGAAATGAAACGGATACAAACAGATTGAAATGTTTTATTGATTGTGTGTTTTATTCAGTTGCATCTCAGCTGGAACTGATGGTGTCCTGGTAAAATACAAACAAAAGGATAATATAAGTATTGTGATTGTTTGAAGGCTTTGTGTGGTGTGGCTTACCTCTCTCTTCCTCTGCAGGGTGTTCAGGCTAAAAGATTCCCTGGGGGCCTGAGCACCTTTTAAAGGTTCCAGAAGAGACCAAAGCAGATGGAAGAGGGGGAGCAGTAGAGCTAGGCATTTTATAAATTTAATGTTGGATTTATATTTATATTGATAAAAATGTGTTTTAGAGATGCTTAAAATTAATAGTATTTGGCAATATATATTATTCTGAGGATTTAGTTAGTTAGTTTGTCAAACTTTGTGTGTATGTATTTTGTTTTACCCTGTTTCTTTACAGCCAGCGACTATAAAATGCAGTTGGCCACAGTGGGTGTTGCTGCTCAGACCCTGGGCCGCTGTAAGCAGGGCTGTTTGTCTGTTGGTGAATAAACACCCAGTGGGTTTGCACAGTTTCTCTGCCTCAAGTCTCTACTTCCTCCAGCCGCTAAGGGCCATCCTATCAGTCCCACAAAGAAGAAAAAAGAAAATGCTAATTATGCATGTTCCTCCTGGTTTGGATCGAATCAACCAGATGACAGAGCGTGATGTCATCAGATGAAGTTTTGCCTCTGATAAGACTCAGACCCACCTGATGGGAATGTTCGCTTTATCAGATCGTATTTGATAAATGCGTCTTCATCTTCAGCGCACTAACTCTTTTTTGGAAAAGTTAAACAGTTTCACATGAGCGTAAAAACATTTTTGCAAATTTGAAGAAGTTATTTGGAATTTTGTTGTTTCCATCAACCTTTTTCTAATGACTGATTGGTTTCTCTTCTTCAGCTTCTGTTTAACAGCAGCTGGACAACAGCTTAGTGGAGCATTAGTACCACCATCTGGTAAGAAGTGTGGACCAAAAGTCATAAAAAGGAAAAAAGATTACAGCAGGGGGGCCCAAAGTGGGTCCTGGAGGCCCGGCATCCTGCACGGTTCAGTTCTCTCCCTGGTGGTAACAACCTGCTCAGTTTGTCAATGTTCCTCGTTGGCCTCTAACGAGCCGTCATTGGATCCAGGTGAGTTAAACCAGGGAGAGACTAAAACATGCAGGATTTCCAGGACCCACTTTGGACACCACTGGATTACAGTGTCTTAAACTAGAATCTGTCCTGGCAGCCTAACGTCTTGAGTTTTTCTGAAATAGATGTAGCTTTGATTGACTGGTTGATACACAAAACAGAATAGGACTAAACCTAAATCCTCCCCCAGTGATGGAAAGAAAATCCAAACTGGTGTAAGAAAAGTGTGTCATGATGATGAAATTAAAATTTAATTAATTGCTACAGCATCAACATATAAAGCCTGCTGTTGGCATAAGTCTACCCACATTTCAGACACTTTATAAATACATTTTATTTACAAAGGGACAATGTACAGTTCAAACATGAGCATTTCACCATTTGATGCACTGTAACAGATTAGAGCATAAGCTAATTTGCTTCTGCAGTACATTAACAAATTATAAAATGGATGTAAAAAATGAAAGAACAAAACAGAGCTAATTAAAAAAACATATCTTCTTTCTGTCCTCTGTCTTTCCTGCTTCACACACTCAGGCTCAATAAAGATCCTCCACCTAACATTTAATGATGTTAGCAGCTCTCTGAAAGCCTGAGATGCTTTGTGAATAATTTTTATCTCATGAGGGTGAAATTCTGGGGAACAAAACGTAAAATTCCAGAGATTCTAAGAATATTTCTAAAATGATGTTCTGAGACCTACTTTGTCTCTAATGATTCTTTTTGTATGTGAGGCCTGGTATAAACCCACCCCTGCTCCCCTGAACACGCAGTCTTCAAACATAGGGCCTGGAACTCCCTGTTAAGCTAACTCACACATGAGAATCTATGGCAATAAAATCATAACCATATGCTTCTCTTCTGTGTGAATTCTCATGTGAATGTTTAAACTTGCCTCTTGGTTAAAAGTTTTTCCACAAACATTACAAAAAATATGAATTTTCAAGTGTTTTTTTAAAGTTGACTTATCATTAAAGCTTTTCCCACACATGTCACAGCCAAAGGGTTTCTCTCCTGTATGGATCCTGAAGTGTTTCTTTAAACTGGAGTTTTCATTAAATCCTTTCCCACAGACATCACAAACAAAGTGTTTCTGCCCTGTGTGCTTCCGCGTGTGCAGATTCAAGGTGGACTTTCGGCTAAATTTTTGCCCACAAGCATCACAGCTGAATGGTCTGTCCCCTGTGTGGGTTTTTGTGTGCATATTTAAAGCTGACTTAGCTCTGAATTTATGTCCACAGACATCACAGGAATAAGGTTTTTCTCCTGTGTGGATCCAGATGTGTTTGCTCAGAGATGACTTGATGCTGAATTTGTGTCCACAGACATCACAACCAAACGGTTTCTCTCCGGTGTGGATTCTTATGTGACTGTTTAAAGTTGATTTAATGCTGAAACTTTGGCCACACAGATCACAGCTAAACGGTTTCTCTCCAGTGTGAACTCTCATGTGTTTGCTTAGATGACTTTTCTTGTCAAAGCTTTTTCCACATTCTTCACAGGCAAAATATTTCAGAACCTTATGGGCGTTCTTTGGTGGCTCCACAGGTTTCTCCTCTCTAAATAATGTCCTTCCTGCTGAATGATCGGCCATGTGACTCTGAAGAGAGCGCTTGTTGTTAAACTGCTGGCCACATTCAGAGCAGCTCGGGGATCTGTTGACACCTGACTCAGGAGTCCTGCTCTCCTTCCACTCATCATCACTGTCTTCAGTTTCAGACCCCGAGTCAGGCTGCTCCACATCATCTTCCTCTCCCTCAGGTTCTGCTTTCAGGTTCTGCTGAGCTGAGCTGCTGCTTGGCAGTTCTCCATCTTCTGTTTGATGAAGATGAGAGATCAGAGGTTCCTCTTCATCATCTTCACTCTTTATGAGAACAGCAATGACTGGAGACCTGGAGGCATCAGCCTCCTCCTTCACACTGAGCGGCTCCCCCTGCTGGCTGCTCCAGGGTTCCTCCTCTTCCTCCTTCATGTGGACGGGCTCTGGGTGGTTCTGGTCCAGATCAGGACTCGGTTCTTCTTTAACCAGCAGAATATCTGCAGGGAACACAGAAACAGATTATGAACAATTGTGGTTTCTTAATAATTCTGTTAAATTTCATACCCAGAAATGTTTAACATGTATTGAAAGTCTTTCCTAACAACCTGTGAAGGCAGAGCAGCTCTTCCTGGTCTCTTAGTCCTTCCTTTTGAAAGTCATTTTATCATTCTCAGTTTCCCTCCAAATCATTATAGAATTGTGCTGCTGACGGTAAATGGACTGAACTTACATAGTGTTTTTCCAGTCATTTTGACCACTCAAAGCTTTACAGTAGAGTCACATTCTCTCATTCACACTCACAAACATTTATACACCAATACTTCCATAGGCAGTTTGGGGTTAAGTGCATTGCCCAGAGGCACATCAACATGTGGTAGACGACGACTCCACCCACAGAGCCACTGTCGCCCGAGTTGCTCTGTTACTGACATCTTGACTTTTTTCTCTTACAATTTTAAATTGCTCAGTTTCTGGTACAGGGTTCCCACTGGCACTTAGAAAAACATTCCAAGACTTTTCCATGACTCTCCATGACATTCAGTATAATTTTCCATGACCCACAAAGAAAAGTGTGACTGATGGACTGAACCTCACCAAGCTGAGCTACAGCAAACACGTAAAGGTGAGGCAGACAGGGAGGAAACAAATGAAAAAAATGTGGAAATGAAGGCCAACAGAGAGACATGAATTGAAAAGTGTCAATTAATGCAGGAATCATATGATGATGATGTCATAAACAAAAACATATTAGCAGTAAACACAAGACTGTACATATGCAGAACTAACAGACAGGAACACACATCACAGCACCACTAGTCTTCAACTGGAGGCTTATTTGATGATTAAATAAATACATATTGTTAATAAAATAGAATAATAATATCCACTGCAGTGTGCACAGAGCCTTACAAAAGACAAAGAACAGTTCTCACCGAGAACCGGCTCTTTACTATGATCCGTAGTAAAGAATCGTTCAGAGGAATGGTTACTGGTTACTTCAGGTCACAGACATTAGCAATCGTTATCAGATTTCAACACCCAGCCAATCACCTGACCCAGGCGTCATCTTGAAGAAATACCAGCATCACCGAGGCTAGCGACCATGGAGGCGAATGCAAACCCAACCCCAACGGTGAGTCTATGCTTTCATATTTCTGTAGTATATTTTATTTTGCGCATGAGGTTTGATACATTATCTTAAAACTTGATTTAAAACACGGGTTTGGGCCGTTGTTAATCTTACACCATGTAATCCTGGCATATTAGTTCTCGCTACCTCCTAGAGACCCCAGTCCCTCCCCCCTTCTCCTTCTCTTGGATGTCCCACACCCAATGTTCCTGTGTTTTATTTCAAAAAGAAATACCACTTGCGCCAAGTCTAGAATCTTTTAAGATAACTGATGGATGGCGACTTTCCGGGTTTTGCTTGTATGCTGTCTTAGGTGAGACCGAGACAGGCAGTCTTAGTAAAGTCGTCATTTTCCGGGAGATGCTACCGCTAATGACCGCAGTGAAGTTAGTTTCAAGTTGGATATTGGATATTCGAGCTCCGGGGAGTAAAGCGGCGTTTAGCTCAAGGTTGATCCGATTTATGAACGCTACTGTCGGCCAGCGGTTCTCCACCGCTCCCGGCCGCAGCGCCCGAAGGTTGACTTAGGGACTGTCAACAAATTACCGAACCAAACATTCCTGTCAAAGAAACGTTAATAAATGCCTTGAATTGTAACCAACTAACTAATTGTCAGTGCTAATTCAGGCTTTTACATCAGCCAAAATAGCATATATAAAATTTTAAATTCAATATTTTCAATAATTTTAATATTAAATAATATAATGTTTTCTTCAATATCTTCCAGGTCATGTGAGCTAATGACTCAAAATCAATTTGAATTTTTTAAAAGTTGAATTTTTTATATGCTGAATTTTTTTTAACACTGAAAAAATATATATTGAAAATTTTATCTTTGAAATAGGAATGTGAATTTTTTTAACATATGAAAATTGCAAACGTGTACAAATAATGACACTGAATTTTTTTTAAATTGAATTCGGATGCATTTGTTATTCAAATTTTGATGGCACATATTTACTTCCATAGCTGCCGATTAAATTGAAAGTTACAACATTGACATGAATATGAGTAGTTTTTACCGAGAAATCGATCAGAAGCGCCGTGAAAATAGTCAGATCTGCCGGATCCACTTCTCTGGCTGCAATGCGCGCTCCCGACACAGGGGGCAGATTTTCACAGAGGAACAGAATTTCTCACAAGACCGGGCCTCCAGGACCGACTTTGGACACCCCTGTTCTAGATTAAGCAGCCTCCTTCAACCTCATGATGATGAATTTGTGTCCACAGACATCAGAACCAAACGGGTTCTCTCCCGTGTGGCCCTTTATGTGACATCACGACCTTTTACCGTAATGCGCCTTGAACAGACTTAGATACATTTTATCAGCGCGCTAACTAGGAGCTCCTGGAAGCGGCTCCCGGCCTGCAGCTCCCATCCCCGATGAAGAAGGTAAATCTCCAAACCTGATGTGTGCAGCCGATGTTCGGGGCTGAAAGCAGCATCCAGTATTTCGTGTCTCTGCTCCTCTGCTGCATCCAGTCGCTGTTTGACCTGCTGTCTCCACATCTCTGCTAGCTTTTCTCTCTCCAAACTTTCCTTCAACAGTTACTGAGCAGTTCCAGCTGAGCCTCAAACCGTTTCTCTTCTTTCCAGAGTTCACCAACTGCTGTCGTTTCTGTCTTACAGCTTTATTAACTCTCCCGCTGCTGCTCCGTGGACAAAAACCCGAGGAAACACGAAGGACGGCGCTCCAACTGCCGCCATTGTACCGGAGAGAAGCACGAGTCTGCGCACTGGGGTCAGAGGCTGGACCCGCCAATCGCGGAATAGAACACACGGAAGTCCCGCCCACACAGGGCATCAGCGAGACGCTAACATGTCCGCCTTATTGGGAGGGTCATGAAAGCAATTCTGGGATCTTTGATGATTTAAAAGGCGTTTATAGTTTGTTTCTATACAAGTATATATATATATATATATATATATATATATATATATATATATATATATATATAAAAATTCCCTTCTCACCCTCCGTGGATGGTCTCTCTTTCATCCTCTGAGCTCGGGTCCTCTACCAGAGGCCTGGGAGCTTGAGGGTTCTGCGCAGTATCTTGGCTGTGCCTAGAACTGCACATTTCTGGACTGAGATGTCTGATGTTGTTCCTGGGATCTGTTTGAGCCACTGCTCCAGTTTGGGGGTGACTGCCCCGAGGGCCCCGATGACCACAGGCACCACGGTGGTCTTCACCTTCCAGGCCTTCTCCAGTTCCTCTCTGAGGCCCTGGTATTTCTCCAGTTTCTCCTTTTTCCTGATGTTGTGGTCACTTGGTATTGCTACATCCACCACAACGGCTTTTCCTCTGTTCTTTATCCACCACCACAATGTCTGGTGGTGTATATATATATATATATATATATATATATATATATATATATATATATATATATATATATATATATATATATATATATATATATATATATATATATATACCCTAACCCTAACCTCATTGATAAGCATAACATGCTGGCTCAGACGGCAACTGCTATCACAACTTGAGATTGACGAGGTACAACACAAATGCTACGGCAAGAGGGAGGAGCCCAGATGTAAGGTCGAGACTAATGAACAAACTATCAAAGCAAATTGTTTGATTTATAAATCAGTCATTGTCAAACATTAAACTACATATATTTCTTACTTTTTTCCAGAGAATTTACAGAATGTCAACTCTGCTATTGACAGCAAAGAGTGAAAATAATTCCAACAGAGTAAATTATTTTTTATTTCATTATATAAGCTACATTAATACAATAATACTTCAGATTGAGATATTTAAAAATACACTAAAAGTGAAAGAATAAAACATTTATTGGGGCCTGCCCATAGCAATGCATAGGGAGACCAGTGGCTGACTTGCAAAGCAAGTCAGTCACTGCCTCCATGCATTGCATGGCAGGCACCTATTGTTCTACACCTAATAGAATGTCTGTTTATTATTATTATTATTATTATAAATATAATTTATTGGGGCATGCCATAGCAATGCATAGGCATTGCTATGGCATGCACCTATTGTTCTACACCCAATAGAACGCCTCTTTATTATTACTATAAATATAAATATAAATAAATAAAACTCTGCAAATCCCACTCACGAAAGTGCATCGCCGTAGGTGGTGCAAAAATGAAAATCTTTTTTTTATGTTTTTTTTCTCAGGATAGTGAACTGCCTTGCGCAGCAAGGCAGTTCATTAACATTAGCATTTCATGGTTGTCTCAAAGATTGAAATCCTTCCCCAGCTTTCTGTCTCACACACAGCAGTTGGCTGAGGGCCAATCGCTATAGCAACAGAATCCAGAGAAAGGAACTGCCATAACTGTAGTTCTATCTATGGCCAAGACTCAGTTAAAACAGAGGCCTGAGCAGCATGTCAGAACTACAACATGGCGGAACACTCAATTATTACAGAGGAGGAGTTGGCTGGTATTATAAACTACTTGTGCTTTGAGCATTGTATAACTGATTTAACCTGATCACTATTACACATGAAATTAGTGTGGCAATTTCAAATGAAGCTTATTGAAAAATTTCAAAATAAAAGCCTTGACAATTTTTACATCACGTAATTGCTCTTTTTTGTGTTAGATAACTCTTTTAACCAAACCACTGTTACACATGGGATTAGTGTTGCCATTTCAAATGAAGCTTACTGAAAGTTTCAAAATAAAAGCCTGCATACTCCCCTCACGTCAGTGTACCGCCGCAGGCGGTGCAAAAATATTATTCTTCTTTTATGTTTTTTTTCTCAGGATAGGATGAACTGCCTTGCGCATCATCAGCACAAACATTAGCATTTCACTGCCACCCACTAGTGCACTTCCTTGCACGCATAACGCAGCAAGGCAGTGCATTAGCATTAGCATTAGCCTTTTCCCTAAAGGTAGCTATTAGATAATTTTCTTACTTATTAGCGATGTTCAGTATACTGAATGGAGTAAATCAATGACAGAAAACATGCTAGTGATGCCACACATCCTACATGAATATTAGTCTTCACGCTAATATTAGCATTTTGGCTTATGCATTAATTTTAACATACTGAATGGTACAGGTACAGTTTAGTCAACATGTTTCTGACTCACCACAGGTTATTGACTACATTGCAGCTTTCTTTAGCATTAATGCTAATTTTTTGCATCAGAACGTTTGATTAAAAACCGACGGGCACACTTTGGCATGCCCCTTAAAATTTCTGCAGGAATTTTCTAGTAATAATAATAATAAATATAATTTATTATTCTTCCGGTACCGTTAATGCGGCTCGTACCGCTGCGTGCCCACCCACAAAAGTGGTATCAAAACGTGCGGCTCGATCCCGGCAAGTGAGCTATTACTTTTAGTGGGATTCTGAGATAAAATGACGACATAAATAAAAAAAAACGAAAAAACTTTAATCTGAGGAACTCACAGCATCACTAAGATTTCTCTCTGAAACACACACACAGCACAGTGGAGGTCTGACTCCAAAACTCTGTTTAACTCCCCCTCACAGGCACAAATAGCGGCCTATTGATCTCAAAGTTGGTCATGACATAGATACACATGCCTGCTCCTGTAAAATGTTTTCAAAATTTTCCTAGGGCTTATGGTTTTTTGTCAGGGTCCTGGAGACCGACGCTGGGTGTCTCACAAGTATAGAAACCAGGGAGAGAGCCAGCCCAGGTGCAAATACTTAATTACCATAGCAACGGGTCCTAGACAGAGGCAGTGAGTAATCTCACAGCGCTGAATCAGATCTCACAATGCATTGTGGGAAGAATACATATTTCCTGTGACTATTCATGTTTTGCTTACATAAAATTATTACTTGTCTGAATTTTTGAGTGTAAATTAAAATCTTTACTTTGAAAATTGATTTTTTTTTTTTTTTAGAAATTAACTATTACCAACTTCCTTCATGTTTTTTATTTTGGAACCATGAGTGAGAACCATATGTGCCAAGCTTATAGTCGTCGGTCTCGGTTTGAATTTCACTGACTTGGGGTTTATACCCTGCTTTTCAATGGTGTGACCTTTTTCTATTGCAAGAATGTGGTTTATCATTTATGGAAAATTATAGTAAATATGAAAAAAGATGGACCTATGGTTGGTCAATATGGTCAGGAGATAATCAAAATAGGGCTACAGGAGTAGCAATACTGTTCAATAATAAAAAGTTTCAAATAGAGAAAGTGGAGAATATAGTAGATGGAAGAGTATTATTAATTGACTTAGATAAAGAAGGTTTCAAAATAAGGTTAATTAATGTATATGGGCCTACTGACCTTAGTGAGAGAGTTATTTTATTGCAAAATCTGCAGTATGTTGTGGGAAAAATGTGATAATAGCTGGAGATTTTAATTGTATACTAGAAAAAAGAGGTGGAAATTCTAAAAACGCTTCTACGAATAGAACAGATACAAGTTCAAAGGTATTGAACAACTTAATAAATGATTGTAAACTTACTGATGTTTTTAAAACTTTGCATCCAAAAGAATCGGGGTATACTTGGTCAAATGGGAAAACGTTTTCAAGAATAGATTATGTATTGACATCGTGTATGATGGTACCAATTACATGTACAGTGGACCCGGTTCCTTTTTCTGACCACCATAAGATAACGGTCTCAATGAAACTTGTGGATTCCAAAAAACAAAGAGTTGGATTGTGGAAATTAAATACAAGCTTACTAAAAAACGAAAAAATAGTAACAAGATATACATACAAATTTAAGCAATGGATATCATTAATTATCCTATATGAGACCGTGGGCGAGTGGTGGGAGGAAATTAAAAATAGAACAAAAGAGTTTTTCAGTAAAGAAGGCAGGAGGATAGCAGGAGAAAAAAGGAAGTGGATGAGGAGAAAACAAATTAAACTGCAAAGATATTACAAGCTACTACATGCGGGTTTTCAAGTCAGTGAGGAAATAGTGAAACTTAAAAAAGAAATGATGACAGAATTAAATGAGAAAAGTAAAAGTATTTTGGTTCGGAGTAGAGTAAAACATTTGGAGGAAAATGAGAAATGTACCCGTTATTTTTTTAGGAAACTGTTAAAATCCAAACATTGGATCAACTCATTGGTTACAGAAAACGGAGAAGAAATAAAAAATAGTGAACAGATTAATACAGAGGTATATGAATTTTATAAGAAACTTTATGAAAATAAAGAGACAAATGAAGAAGAGTTACCCTATTTTTTAACCAAACTGACTAATAAATTAACCGAAAGAGAGAGGAAGAATCTGGACCAGGAAATCACAATAGAAGAATTAACAAAAGCCATGCAGAGCATGCAGAATAACAAGACCCCAGGCCGGGATGGCCTGCCAAAGGAATTTTATGCCTGCTTCTGGGATATCATAAAAGAACCCTTGCTTCAAGTCTATAATGAAGCCTTTAGAGAAGGAAGATTACCAAATATGATGAATCAAGGAATGATTACTTTGCTGTATAAGAAAGGCCCACAAAATAATTTAAAAAATTGGAGACCTTTAACATTGCTGGGATTAGATGTTAAAATTTTATCAAAAGCTTTATTCTTTCGGGTGCAAACAGTTATTTCTAGTATAATAGATAAAGAACAGACGTGTGGCATTCCGGGAAGAAAGATGTCTGATAGTTTAGCTCTGATCAGAGACACTTATACATACTGCCAAGAGAGAAACCTCCCCTTGTCTATATTAGGGATAGACCTGGAAAAAGCCTTCGATAGTGTTGACCATAGGTTTATGGAAAGAGTACTGAGCCGCTTTAACTTCGGTGAGGTTTTCATAAAATGGATAAAGGTTTTGTATAATGATTGCTACAGTGTGGTGATGGTGAACAGGGAGATCACCCCACCTTTTGGAGTAAAGGCTGGGGTGAGACAAGGCTGTCCACTGTCCCCCTTACTCTTCATTATGACCATGGAGCCATTAGCAAGTGCAATAAGACAAAACAAGTTGATTAAAGGAATAATTCCCCCCGGATATTATGGTAGAGATATTAAACTAACGATGTAATTGGATGATTTGACTCTTCTTCTAGCAGATAATGCGGCTATAAAAGAAAGTTTGAAAGTATGTGATAGATTCACTATAGTTTCAGGAATGAAAATAAATAAATCTAAAAGTGAGATAATGTATAGGAATTGGAACGACAGAAAGGCCAATTGGGGATTAATAGAACAAAACGACGTGATAAAAGTTTTAGGAGTCCAGATAGGAGAAAATATGGGAGTAAAAAACTGGGAGACAAAATGGTCAAAAATACAAGGGAAATTATTGCAATGGAGAGAAAGAGACCTAACGTTAACAGGCAAGGTATTAGTATTAAAAACGGAAATAGTTTCAACATTAGCTCATTTGGCATCAACTTTCCCACTGCCTCACAGGGTAATGACTACATTACGGAAAACAATGTTTCAATTTCTGTGGGGGAGCAAACATGAAAAATTGAGGAGAGAAATTATGTATAGACCGGTGAATGAAGGAGGTAGGAACGTACCAAATCTAGGAATAAAATTCAGAGCAATGTTCATTACACCTATTCTGAAGGTTTGCCTAAATATACAACCCGAGCCCATTTGGGCGCCTTACGTTAAATTCTGGCTAGGGGCTCGAGTATTAAAAACATGGGGAAAGAGGGTTACATTACTTTCACCCTTTTCGGACTTTTACCCGGCAATGTTCAATTCAGTAGTACAAGAACTTAAAGGAGGTATTGAGGAATTAACACCGGAATTAGTGAAAAGACAGAATATAGAAAGAAAATTGTCTAGACATGAAAAATTAACACTTATAGAAAAATTTAATGAGGAAAGTGTTAGGAAAATATGGAGAAATGTAAATAACAAACATTTGACAAATAAACAGAAAGATTTTGCCTGGCAAATCGCCAATCAATGCTTAACTACAAGGGACTTTTTGAATAAAAGAAATTGTACAACAAGTCCAACATGTCCTAGAATTAGATGTGGTGACAACGAGACGATAAAACATTTATTTTGGATTTGCCCCATTGCTAAAAGAATATGGGAATTATTGAAACCATGGTTGTGGGATTTAAAACAGGAAGAGATAACCTATGACAAAATTGTTTATGGATTTTTAAAAGAAGAAAGTGGGAAAAGTGAATTGATGTGGTGGATAGTGGTAAATTGTATTAAAGAAGCAATATGGAAGGCTAGAAACATTTATATATCTAAGCAATATGACATAGGTGAAAATAACGTGATAAAGATTGTGGGTTCCTTAGTGAAGGATTACATGTGGAAAATGAAATTCGGAAAAAAAAGTAAGGAGGATATTAGCATATGGAAAGTGCCGGAAAATCTACATAATATTGTTAATTAAGGAGTTTTTGTAGCAAGTCCCTTTACCCCCTTCCCCCCTCAGCAGGTGATTAGAAATGTCATCAAAGATTGTTTTTGTTGTTTTTTTTGTGTAAGTACAAGTCTTACTCACTTTTTTAGAAAGAAGTGATGTATGTTAAAGGGATATTGTAATTTTTGTTACAAAAAAAGGTAAAGTGTTTATTTCTTTGTGAAGAACTAATAAATACTATTGAAATTGAATTGACTCATATTGTCATATTGTCTGTTCAATAATAAAAAGTTTCAAATAGAGAAAGTGGAGAATATAGTAGATGAAAGAGTATTATTAATTGACTTAGATAAAGAAGGTTTCAAAATTAGGTTAATTAATGTATATGGGCCTACTGACCTTAGTGAGAGAGTTATTTTATTGCATTATTATTATACATAATATAAGAGTAGACCCCGCATTGGCCGCTCCGGCACAGGAAATACGGCGGCCATCTTGGAGCGGTATACCCTCCTACTTTGCCCAATCAAAACAGCAGCAGATGCCTCAGCACTGAGGGATATTGTTGTTCGGATCGATGGATTATTGATGTGAGGGCTCCACAGACAACATTTCACAAGTAAGATGGACATATTATTGTGTATATATTGTGATTAGAATATTACTTTACTGTATTTATGTCCACCGGCGAGATACCAGCTAATATTAGCTACAGTGCTTGGTGTAATACGGGTTCAGCCCCGCTATGAAGGCTAACTGAGATTCTGTTAATATAAAGAAATTAATTATTCTCTAACATTGACTTAGATTATCTGACACAAGAGCCTATATTAGAAATGAAACAATATAACACATATTATAAAACTTATATTATGTGTTATAACATTCACCGGCAAAGTTTACACAGGTGGTAAAGACTATTATTTATATTCTTTCACTCTGTCAAAAGTAAGATACATCCTAAATCTTCTTTGTTTTGAAAATTTCCTAAAGACACGATGTGAGGAAGAAGAGGGAGAAATCTATAAAGAGAGACGGATTCACTGCAGGATGGATGGATCTCACTGGATTTTGGACTCGTCGGCTGAAAAACATATCTTATATATATATATATATATATATATATATATATATATATACATATATATATATATATATATATATATATATATAATATACATATACACACACATGTTTATATATATATTATTCAGTATTAATCATTATTTATTAGTGTTTGTATAGTTATATAAATATATATTGATATTACTAAATAATGTATTAAATAAATTATGAACGGCTGTGTGCTTTGTAATATGCTCTTCATTCATCGATATCAGAATATTCCATTCCTATTCTATTGTTATAGCCACTAAGCATATTTAAATATGATGAACTATGTATTAAAAACATACTTAAAAAATACAATTGTTTATAAATGTAGCTTTGATAGATGTTTGAATATGGTTTCCAGTAACAAAAAAGTGTGTTATGATCGATTAAATGCGCTGATACGTCATTGTGCTGCTAAACACATAACGCTGAGTGGAGTGGTGGACCGCTCCAAGATGGCCGCCCTAAATCTCGTCAGCGACAATCGGTGAGAGCGGTCCATGAGGGTCTATCCTTATATTATGTCTATGGTAGATACTGTCGGAGTGCTGTACTTGGAACGCTGATTGGTCAGTTGCTGACAAATGATTGGGGGAGGATCGCTCTACGTCAGCATGGGGGCGGAGCCAGCTTCATGTCAGCTTAAATCCAAGTTATTTACCTGTTTTGATTTTTAAAATTACAAACACATCAATAAAACAAGAAATCAGGAGATTTTACTCCATTACATAAGATAATAAAATGTCAGCTAAAAGCCAGAGCAAATGTCAAAGGAAGATTTCTCTTTTTGTCTTAAAATAAATTTGACTTTCCTGACAGGAATCCGAGTGGAAAGCTTCAGATCCTGTTTCCCAGTTTCATGGTGATGGAGCAAATAAGAAAATGTTTTTTCTCCAGTTCTGATGTTTCTAATGGAAAGAGACCAAATCCTGAGAACATTTTCTGTGAATATCCCATCAGACTGATTAAAACATATTTAATACACAAATGTGGAGTTATGAAATGTCTAAAATCTGATTAGAGAAAGAGAGAGAGAGAAAGAGAGAGAGAGAAAGAGAAAAGAGAGAGAGGGGGGAGAGAAAGAGAGAGGCTGCGCGCGCAGCAGCGGAGCGTCACGGTTGTTTGTGGCGCATCAGCAGCGGAGCGGATCTTCATCATCATCAGCATCTTAAGCTTCATCCAGCGGCTTGTTTCCAGGTGAGACTCCGACCTGCGCGGTTCTGGGCGCTCACAGCTCGGTTCGGTCCATGACTGGGCCGGTACCGCTCGGTAGCGGACGGTTCGTGCTGGTCCGTGAGGATGGAGGTGATGGTGATGAGGAGGAGGGAGGATGAAGGCAGAGTCGCCCTGTTGTTCCGCTGCAGCATCCACAGCAGCAGTTTGGACCGGATCTCCGTCCGAACCGAACATTCTGCCTCCGCTTTGGGCTCTGCGGGCTTTTCATGCGGCTGCGCAATGTGCGCATGTTGTAGTTCCGCTGCGGGGCGTTTCTCTCTTTACTGCGCACATTGATGCAAAACCCACAAACCGAGGCTCCTGCGGGTCCGGCCTGCTGTTGTTGCGGTTCGGGGTCATTAGAGCGGCGTTCGGGGGGAAGATGGAGCGGTTTGGCGCTCTTTCCGCCTCAGTCTGCACCTGTTTTTGCGCTGTTTGGGTTGGATGTAAAATGGAGGCTGGAAGAGGAGGAGGAGGAGGAAGATGCCATGGCCGCCTCAGCTCGGTCGCAGATGGAATTACCCCGTTATAACCAGAACGAGCCCTGACATGATTCACTCTGCTGCTGGTTCTGAACCGGACCAGGTTCTGTCCGGTTCCGGTTCAGTCCAAGGTCAGCAAACCGGTAGAATCAGTCTGTGAAAACATGAAGCTGCGGGTGAAATGTGTTGGACCTTTGACTGGTACCAAACACAGAACTGGACCTTTCCAGACTGAGACAAACCGGTCCAATTCAAGACCCAGGAAAGGTTCTGGTGAGAACAAAAACTCTCCAGGTGTTGACAGGATGGCTCTCTGCCCAGGGCGGCAGAACAGTGGAACCAAAACATGCAGTCAGTGGGGGAGAGGGCGCCCCCTAGTGGTGGGAGCTGTCTGGTAAACATAAAGAAATACAACATGGAAGAGCATCAATCAACATATGAGATATGAAAACATTCATTGGTTCTCAAAAGTTTAGTCTTTCAACAGCAGATATGATAAATCTAATTAAATACTGCGTTGGTGTAGCATCTTAGCATTAGCTTTAGCTAACACTTTAGCTAGCGGCACCGCCATTGGATCTAAATGTTTTTTTTCAAACTGAACATTTTGAACTTTAGCAGCAGAAACTTTCCTCCATGTTGGATCCAGAAGATGCTTTTAATGTTTCTCTGATGACGGCAGCAGGCAGCGCATCACTTCCTGTCATTTCTTCAGCTGGGAGCCATTTTCCCTCCTGGACTCTGCAGATGAACATTTTGATGAGGCAATGGCAATATGACCCCATATGAAGTTAGAAAGATTATTTTTCATAGTAATGCCCTTTAGGTTGAGAGAAGTCTGAGGTGCTGGTTCACTGCCGGTCTCACCAGAATCTCCCAGGATTTTACTGGCTGGTCCAGAACCTTAAAGGAGCTTCAAGCAGCCTTTTCTTCACCAGTGGAGTCTTGTGCAGTGATTGCATCACTTCCTGTTTTCAGGGAAGTCCTGAAGCTCAGAGTGAGCGCCACCTCAAGTGACTAAATCCCATCTCATTATTTGGGGTCAGAAAAGTTACAGTGAATGTAATGAGGTTTAAAAACTTAGTTCAAGTGTGTTCAAGCTGCAGGACCAAAAATGTACAACAAATGAGTTTTTGTCAGCAAACAAACTGTTGAGACCCGTTGAAGTCAAACTAAAATCTAAATGTTTAGATCTGATTTGGTTCAGAGTTGCTGATCTAATCTCTGATACACTATTACAAAAATTAAGATTCTAAATAAAAACACGTTTTAATGAGTGACTCCACTTAATAACATTCCTCAAACACTGATTTATTGCAGTGGCTCTCAATGCAAGTTCTGTGTTATTAAATTATAACTTGTGAAGTTGGTTTATTTTTAAACCTTTTCTGGTTTTCCCATCCTGGTGGCTGAGAACCTGGTGATGAATATCTGGGAGAATCATAACAACGTTCATTACACCAGGGATTTTATGGAAACATATTCAGATTTTATTGTGTGGTTTTCAAGGCTTTATGTTGATCATAGTAAGAAACCAGAAAATTCCTACAGAAATTTTAAGGAGCCTGCCAAAGTGTCCCAGCATTTCAGATTTGTCCTGATAAATAGATCCATGCTGGTCTAAACTACATATCTTAAAGTATTGCCAAGCATATCATAGGTATATACATGAACTGAGTCAACATTAAAATGTAATGTAGGATGTGTGGCATCACTAGCATGTTTTCTGTCATTGATTTACTCCATTCAGTATACTGAACATCGCTAATAAGTAAGAAAATTATCTAATAGCTACCTTTAGGGAAAAGGCTAATGCTAATGCTAATGCACTGCCTTGCGCAGCAAGGCAGTGCACTAGTGGGGGCAGTAAAATGCTAAACTTGTGCTAATGTTAAAGCCCAGAACATTCTGCCCTGTCTGTAGTTATAACTTTCTGCTCACCTTCTTTCTGTAATAAGTCAGAGTTCCACCATTATGTACTTCTTAACTGCCAGCTCAGCCCTCCTTTGTAATGATTGAGGGTTCCACCATGTTGACCTTCCGACCTTCTGCTCAGGCCTCTGTAGTAAAGTGTTCCATCGTGTTTAGAACTACAAAGATGGCGTTTTTGTAGTCCTAAGGAGCAGTTTGGCTTTTGTCTGTGTTCTGTTGCTATAGTGACCAAGCCTCCCCCTGTGTTTCTCCAGACAGGGGGAGAAACAATTCTATCTGTTTGAGCCAGCCAGTTTCACTCCAAAAAGCTGTCCGAACAACTCCTTTCCATTCGGGAACCGTGATACGTATTCGAAAACCGTTTGAAGCGTATGAGAGGGCTATTTGTCGTCTCATTTAGTACCGCGATTCATATCTGTAGCTCATTCACAGTAATTGCAGTGATGAGAGAAAAATGGTGTGCGCTGAGCTCAGAGATTTTTCAGAAATGTATGTAAAACACTGGAGAGGAGCGTCAGTTAGTCCTGTCCCAAAACTTTGCTCTGAAGCACCTGGACCGAAAACCGTAAGCCCTAGGGAAATTTTGAAAACATTTTACCGGAGCAGACATGCGTATCAATGTCATGACCGAGTTTCATACCAATAGACCAATTTTTGCACCCATGAGAGCGATTTCAAAATTATTTTTGGGTCAAAATTCCACTCTTTTTCTCACTCTAAAAAGCGGCAGTTGGTGTCAGTTACACTCTAAGGTTTCGGCAGTTGGAAATTTCGCTCGTTTTTCGCTTTTTACGTCGCCGTCGTAACTCCGAATCCCAATAAAAATAATAGCTCACTTGCCGGGATTGAGCCGCACGATTTGATACCACTTTTGTGGGGTTTCTCGCAGCGGTACGAGCCGCATTAACGGTAATGGAAGAAAAATAAAGATATATATAGATAAACTAGAAAATTCCAGCAGAAATTTTAAGGGGCCTGCCACCTGTGCCCATCCCTTTAAACCCAGCGTTTCAAATTTGTCATGAAAAATAGATATATGCAGGTCTCACATACTTAACCCAACACTAGCACAAAGTAGCTGTGAATATTGTCAGGTATATTATGATATATGTGTCATCATTGAAAAGAGAGACCGACGACTATAAGCTTCGCACATGTGGTTCTCACTCATGGTCCAAAATAAAAAACATGAAGAAAGTTGGTAATAGTTAATTTCTAAAAACTATTTCAATTTTCATAGTAAAGATTTTAATTTACACTCCAAAATTCAGAGGAGTAATAATTTTATGTAAGCAAAACATGAATAGTCACAGGAAATATGTATTCTTCCCACAATGCATTGTGAGATCTGATTCAGCGCTGTGAGATTACTCACTGCCTCTGTCTAGGACCCGTTGCTATGGTAATTAAGTATTTGCACCTGGGCTGGCTCTCTCCCTGGTTTCTATACTTGTGAGACACCCAGCGTCGGTCTCAGGGCCCTGACAAAAAACTATAAGCCCTAGGAAAATTTTGAAAACATTTTACAGGAGCAGGCATGTGTATCTATGTCATGACCAACTTTGAGATCAATAGGCCTCTATTTGTGCCTGTGAGGGGGAGTTAAAGAGAGTTTTGGAGTCAGACCTCCACTGTGCTGTGTGTGTGTTTCAGAGAGAAATCTTAGTGATGCTGTGAGTTCCTCAGACTCAAGTTTTTTCTTTTTTTTTTAATTTATGTCGTCATTTTTACACAGAATCCCAATAAAAATAATAGCTCCCTTCTCGGCATCGAGCCGCACGATTTGATACCACTTTTGTGGGGGTACACGCAGCGGTACGAGAAGCATTAACGGTAGTGGAAGAATAATAAATAAGCTATAATAAAGAGACATTCTATTGGGTGTAGAACAATAGGTGCCTGCCATGCAATGCATGGAAGCAGGTCAGTCACTGCCTGCCATGCAATGCATGGAGGCAGTGACTGACCTGCTTCGCAGGTCAGTCACTGCCTCCATGCAATGCTATGGGCAGGCCCCAATAAAGGCATAGTTTCTTTTTTTACTGCCAGTAGCCCCTCTGCTGTGGGCTAATGCTAACGCTCAACTGCTCCAGTTTCAATCTCTTATTAACATAAGACTTAAAGAGCTAAATATGAAATGAGATGTTTGCTGCCTTTGACAAAAAGCTCAAGTCCAAAAGCAACGTAACAGGTTAGCTCGTTCTGATTTAAAGCATCACAAGGTAGTTGAACCATTGTTCTAATAATGGGGAACCTAAAAATTAATTCTTATTTTTTTCATAGATGAAAGGCAGATTTATTTTGTTCTTGGTTTCTTTTGCCTTTTTATGTTGATATTGTTTAAAAACAAGGGTTTCCTTCATGATTTCTTTGGGGGGACCATTTTAGACTTTTTAAACATTTGCCCCCTCCGGACCCTCTGGGATTTTCGCCCATGCGCCACCAGTTGGTGGAATGAAAACAGGAACCTGCTCTGGTCCATTTCTGCTGCTTTCTTTGCTTCCTGTTCTTCATCTGTCCAAAATTAATTTTTATTATTATTTTATGATAATTAGAGATATTAATTGGAGTCGCCTCCATCCTTCCCTCTGAGCAGACAGACGGCTCGCTGATCAGGAAGTGGCAGCTGAATGGATTTTAAAGCAGATTAAATCCGGTCCACCAGGGCCATACAGAGGCCACTAAAGGCCAGGTGCTCAAAAAAAGGGCCCATCTAACCGCCTTCTAGGACTGAATATGAACAGATTTCAGAGTTTAATAAACAATGATAAATTACAAAATTGTGACATATACAATCAAAGCTAAGGAAAATCTCTATATAGATCAGACAACTATGCATATGTAAGATATTTTATCAGTAATTTCTTTCTGCAGGTCTATTTTGTTATAGGAAAGTATTGAAATATTCAAACCTGCAGTTTAGCAACATATTTAATCAGAGCTGGACCACCAGACATATTTAGTCTTTACAGAATTACACTATTAAAACTATAAACAAGGGCAGAATGCAGCCTTTTAGTGACTGTAATCTATAAAACAGCTGCCTGGTTGCTGCAGTGGAGATGAAGATGGTCCATTCAGGAAAGCAGAGCTGCAGCAAACTTTAACTGGAGCTGCAGGAAAAAGAAACAACAGCAAAAATGTAATTGTTAATGCATGTCACCATGAGAAAAGCTGCTGAGTTTAGCTAAAAAAACTTTTAAAATTAAAATCACACATGTTTGTCTCATGAAGTGAACTTTTTGTTTTGCTAAACAAACTTATTTGTGCATGTCATAAATCTTTTCTTGCTATTCTAAGTTTTGGTTTGACTCAAAGTTTTGCTGTGATTCTCACATGACGTTGTGGGCGGGGCCTAAAATCACAACAAAAGATTTCTGATGTGTGCAAATAAAAGTTTGTTTGACAAATAACTTTAAGTTCACCAGACAAAAATGAGTTATTTAATTAAAAAAAGTTTTAAACTAAATGTTTTGTTTAAAAAAAAAGAATCATTACAGTTCCAAAAGTTTGATTACAATTTTATTTTACTTAACTGAGTTTTTTTTTTCTTTTCATTGAAGAATAGACCCCCCCTCTGCACGTGCCTGCAGTCCGGTCCGGTCCAGTCCGGTCCGGCAGCACATAATGATGGACGGCGCCAGCTGCTTTTTCTGTCTCTGCAAATACAAACTGGATCTCAGCCCTGATCTGGGTCAGAACCAGAACCAGCCTGGTGATAAACCCAGTGACCCGATTCTGATGGGACAAACCATCATTCCTCCACTGAACAGTTACTATGAGTTTGTTCTGATCTGATTTGTTCAGGTTCTTCCAAACATGACGTTTAACCTTTGACCTGCTCGTGGAGGCCTGTAGACACAGAGATGGAGGTCATTTCTCTGAGCTTCCTGTTCTGACCTTTGACCTCTGCTGGGACGTCCACTCCTGGGAAGATTGGCAGCCCTTTGGGGTATCAGATGGTTTGGAGATGACCTTTGACCCTTTCTGTACACTTTGTGCTTCAGGAAGTGATTCTTTGGAACAGAGTGGCTTTGGTTAGGACATCAGGAGATGTTAAGCTGTTCTACAGCAATGCATTCTGGGTAAATAATAACGTTGTTTGCTTTACTGCTGGAAAACGTGAGGAAACGGTGTGTAAACAGTCATTTCAAAATAAGAGCCTCTAAACATCTAACTACTGGAAAACTTAAACACAGATGTTGAGCTTTACTGAACTGACAGTTTAAAAAACAAATTAGCACTTTAGAAATTACCAGAAAAAAATTTAGAGGAAGCTAAGTGCGCTAAAGTTAGCAAAGAAGCTAAAGCGCTGAATTTCTTCATTTGTAAGGTAACTTTATTTATAAAGCACATTTTCAGCAACAAGCCGTTCAAAGTGGCTGTTTTTGTTGATCTTGGTTGTCAGTGAATCACCTGCACAGATAAAGGTGAAATAAAATATGTTACAACACAAAGCTAAAAGTTAACATGGTTGTTCTCTGAAAAACCTCTGGGACCAGAACCAGAAATCAAACACAGGGGTTTCATTTGGGGTGTCAGAGCAAAGGGGCTGAATGCTGTGCATGCTCTGTGTCTTCGCCAGGCCCGGCTGCAGCGCCCTTCATCATGACTAAAGAGGAAAACATGCAGGAGCAGGAGAAGGAGAGGCAGGACCACGAGGAGCAGGAGGAGGCCTGGGTTCAGAGGGAGGAGGACGAGGAGCTGACCGAGGAAGAGGAGGACGAGGAAGAGGAGGAATATGAGCTAGAGGAGGAGAGGGCAGAGATGGAGAATGAGGAGGAGCAGGAGGAAGAGCGTGAGGAGCGAGAGGAGCAGGAGGAAGAGGAGGAAGAGGAGGCTCCTCCAACTGAACCAGCGGCTGAGCCGGTTCCTGAGAACCAGAGTCCAGTTCAGGAGCCGGCCCGCCGGGCCGTGGTCCACCCGTCGGCCCAGGCGCCGCTGCCCAAAGACTACGGTACGTCAGACCTCCTTAAACCAGCACACGATACTGGAGAAGGTGACCGGTTCTGATCCACTGACTGTTCTGACTGTGATTTACTGATTGGACCTCAAACTCATGAGACGAGATTTTAAAATTACAAAAATCTAATTTATGCTGCAAAAACTTTTTTTTTTGCCACAACTGGTCTTTCTTTTTCTGATTTCTTGAATCTGTTCAGGCCTGAGGGCTGAACTTTAACTATGCCTGGTTGGCGGGGAAACATGAGGCTTTTGAACGTTTGCATGAAGCTTTCATAGTTGATGTTGGCACAGTACTGTCTGAAAATGAGAGTGATTGGTAAATACTGGTACAGATGAACGTGCTCTGCAAGAGCCCCTAACAAAACGCCCCATTGGACTGGAAGGTGACGAGTTTTGGCCAATGACCAAAGACTCAGACGGTGTGACTGCCATGCGTCCTTCCATCCAGCTTGATGCGTGAACTATAAACCAGGCTTCCCCGTTTCCCAGGTAATATTGATTGCGTACGCCGTGAATGTGAAGCAGCCCAATGTGCAAATACACTTCCCACATCGGCCATTTTAACAATTCTTTCTGAAGTTCTTACCTATCGTCCGTCACTAGGTCACCTTTAACGTTCCTTCAGGAAAACCAAAATTGTTCCAAACAAAAGACAGAAGAGGAGCTGGAGCTGCTTCTGTTAGCAACAGGCTAGCAGCTAGTGAGACAGCAGTCACCTCAACGAGGGATATGTGAAGCTTTACGCTCTAGTTGCTCCTCTGGTCTTTAGTGTGAAGCAGGAAGAGCGAAGCAGCAGATGAACCGGCAGCTTCAGACCATCCTGATCCACCGCCAGGAGCTCCAACTGGAGCAGACCTCCTTAGGCTCAATGATACCGACTCTTTCAGAGGCTTTAGCGGTTCTCATCCTGTCTCCTCCCTAACTCTGTTAACTCTGCAGCCTTCACCTTCTTTGACCCAAACGACCCGGCGTGTCAGGAGATCCTGGCTGACCCGCGGACCTCCATCCCCGAGCTGTTCGCCATCGTCCGCCAGTGGGTCCCGCAGGTGCAACACAAGATTGACGTCATCGGAAACGAGGTGAGGACAAACGGTCAGAACCGCAGGAGTTAAGCTGGAGCCAGCTCAGTTTAGCATGGCAGGTATAAGACTGAAACACCATTCGTCTTTAATTCACTGTAATAAAATAAAGTAAAATGAAGTAACATCTAAAAGTGAATTTGTGAATTAAGCAGTCCTGGATTCGGAGTAGAAACCAGAACGTCCTCACTTCTCAAATCAGAACTGACATGCTCTGATTTTGGTGCTTTTTGTCTGAATAGGCTGTTAGAGCAGAAATGGAAGGTGTAAAAACTTTTAAAATGATAAGATCATGAAGGATCTCATCAGCAGAACCCAGAGAGCAGCCAGACAAAATGGCTGCAGGCAGGCCACGATCTGAGGGATCTGCAGAGCAGCTGGGCCTCACCAGACCCAACCATGACTCAGCAGGACTTTTGTAGTCTGACAATCTTTTGTAGATTTGAGTTGATGGCAAGATTTCAGTTAATTCCATAAAAATCTCCTGACTCTTCATCCTTCGTGCCTCATCCGTCTGCACTGAAAATGTCAAAATTCCCGCCAATTTCATAACCAAGTAAATTTCTTGGAGACAAGCAACTCGAGAGGGCGACTTACGCCTGTTGCCCCCCTGTGGAAGGAGCTCAGGAGCTGCTGCTTCTCCACCTCGATGGGAGTCAGTTAGGGTCAGGATGGACACTGGCAAGACCTTCCTGGAGGGACTGTGGATCTCATCTGGGAACATCTTGGAATACGGACAGACGACTGATCTTTCCTAGTTTCAGTTATTGTGAATGTCAGGTGTCTTCAGGTGTCCTCCCAGTCAGCAGGACGTGACTAACTCAGTGTTTGTGTCTCCCAGATCCTGAAGCGCGGTTGCCATGTGAATGACCGAGACGGTTTGACCGACATGACGCTGCTTCACTACAGCTGTAAGGCCGGAGCTCATGGAGTCGGTGAGTAACTCTTCAACCTTCATCGTTCTTCTTCTGTGGTCATGAAAGGACTGCTGGTAGAGACCCAGAATGATCACCACTGGTTCCTGGAGGCTAGAGGAGAGGAGTTAAGAGTTTCAGGAGGATCGGGTGTTTCAGGTCTGATCCTCACCTCAAGTCACAGAAGATCAGAAACAGATCCAAGTCCTCAGAGTAGATAATATGATCATGAAGCAAACCAGACACAGGTGCTAGGTTTTTCTTCCATGATTGAATTTCCAATCCGATGTTAGGACTATGTTTGTGCAGCAAGGTGAGTAAAAGCTCCCCCCAGGTGGTGGCAGTCCTCCACCAGAGCAGCTTTCAGTTTGGACCTCCCTGTGTCCAGGCGACCCGGCGGCGGCACTGCGGCTCACCAGTCAGCTGATGTTGTTGGGCGCCGATGTCAGTCTGCGGAGCCGGTGGACCAACATGAACGCGCTGCACTACGCTGCCTACTTTGACGTCCCAGAGCTGATCCGAGTCCTGCTCAAAGCCGCCAAACCCAGAGGTGAGTGTGAGCCGTCCCACGAGATTATTACTCAGCCACAGAGTCCAGGAGACGAGGTCAGCTTCTTCTTCTTCTGTCTTCAGTGCTGAACTCCACATGCAGTGACTTCCACTACGGCACGGCTCTCCACATCGCCGCCTCCAACCTCTGCCTGAGTGCAGTGAAATGTCTGCTGGAGCACGGAGCCAACCCCACCGTCAGGGTAAACACTGCCTCACCTTCCCGTGCTTGATGAGCAACAGCTTCCTGCAGAGCTGCAGCTCAGACCGTAGGTTTGTTTCTGCAGAACGATAAGGGCCAGGTTCCAGCTGAGGTGGTTCCGGACCCGATGGACATGAGCCTGGACAAAGCCGAGGCGGCCATGGTGGCCAAAGACCTAAAGCAGCTGCTGCTGGATGCCGTGCCGCTCAGCTGTAACCTCCCCAAGGCCACGCTGCCCAACTACGACAACATTCCTGGAAACCTGATGCTAGCGGCGCTGGGGCTGAAGCTGGGTGACCGTGTGGTTCTGGACGACCTGAAGGTAGTCCCACACTGGTTCCTCTGGTTCCTTATTTCCTCCTCCATCAGCCACATTGAGGTTCACTCATTCCAGAACCCTTTTGTCTCCACCTCAGACCGGAACCCTGCGGTTCTGTGGAACCACAGAGTTTGCCAGCGGTCAGTGGGTCGGGGTGGAGCTGGACGAGCCAGAGGGGAAGAACGACGGCAGCGTGGGTGGAGTCCGCTACTTCATCTGTCCACCGAAGCTTGGTAAGCAGTGAGCTTCCTGGACCCGGTTCTGGTTCTAATGGACCAGCACTCTTCATGTTTTAATCTGTTTGGACCTCCAGGTATTTTTGCTCCAGTTTCAAAGATTTCCAAAGCTGTGGATCCGACTCCATCCTCAGTCACCTCCACCCCTAGAACCCCCCGCATGGACCTGGCCTCCCGCCTGGCTGGGAAGACCAAGAAGGAGAAGAAGGAGAAGGAGAAAGGTGAGGGACCATCAGGTCTGACTGGGTTCTGGTTCTGGTGGAGAGCTGACTGAGCTGGTTGGTTTGTTCTCAGCCCAAAAGAAGAAGACGTCCGTGGCTAGTCTGGACCCGGAGGGGACAAACGTGGAGGTGGGGGACCAGGTTCTGGTGGCGGGTCAGAAACTCGGCATCGTTCGCTTCTACGGGAAGACGGACTTTGCTCCAGGTCAGTTCTGTAGTCTGAACCAACCAGCACATTGAAACAGAGGTCCAGATGAAGCAAAGAGGAGGCGATGTTCTGGTCTGACCCGGTCTCTCTGGTGTCCCTCAGGGTTCTGGTTTGGTGTAGAGTTGGACCAGCCCACTGGGAAACACGATGGCTCGGTGTTCGGGGTCCGATACTTCAGCTGCCTGCCCAAATATGGAGTGTTTGCTCCGCCCTCCCGGGTCCAGAGGTAGGACTGCCTGACAGAACCCGGTGTTGCTGGTTGTAATAAGGCAGGCCTGGTTCTGGAGCGTGAAAGTGACGGTTTGAGTCGTTGTTGGTTGTTCAGGATCGGAGGACCTAAAGAAGGCTCCCAGAATGACGGCTCCATGGTGAAGAAGGTTCATCAAGTTTCCAGTAAGTTCTGCTCAGATCACTAGAAACAGAAAAGTTCTGGTCTGACTCAGGCGAACAGAACCTGACCCGTTTGTTTCCCTGCAGTGTCACAGCCGAAAAGGAACTTCCACACCATGCGATCTCCTAAAGATCTGACCTCCGAGAGCTCCATATCCAGGTGAGAAGTACTCTGACCAACATGGGTCAAAGGTCATTTCTGGGTCAGCAGCTTATCGTCTCAGAACCGTTACGGTTTGATCGGATCCAGCTGTTTGGTGCAGACGGACTCCTGACAGCTTTAATTTGAGATGGAAGTGGTTTTGAAGCGATGCATTTATGGAACCAGGTTCTGTCAGAACCATAGAACCCGGTTGGATGAACTAGAACCTCTCCTCTCTCCGCTGCAGGTTGCTGTTCTGCTGCTGGTTTCCATGGATGCTCCGCGCTGAGATGCAGTCCTAACCACCGCACCGATCTCTACGTTCTCTCCATCGTTCCGTCCCTGAACTCCTGGTGGTGAAGCCCCGCCCCCTGTCTTCTTCTTCTCCTGGTTTAGCCGTTCTATAGCAAAATCTATAGTGCCTTGTATCTGATTAACCGAGTCCAAGCTAATGCTCTGAAATCCGCCCTGCCTCTCTGGCGCCACCTAGTGGTCTGGAACAGTTAGTGTGTCTGTTTCCGCCTCATGGTTCTGTTTCGCTGCAATCAGCTGGGAGGATCGCTTTGATCCGACAGTTCAGAACCAGAACTTGACTCTGGACGGGTTTCCTTTATGCGGTGATGATGTCAGACCCAGCTGGCTGCTGATTGGGTGAGATTCAGAACTTTGTTTACCCACCATGTGTTCCTCTAATGTCCTCCGTGTTTAACCAGGAAACAGGGTTGATCATCTGCACTGCTCCGTTTTACCTCAGCGTTTAGATTTTACAGTTAAATTCAGCTAAATCCCCAACAAACCAACAAGTTTCACACACAGCAGCTGCACAGTAGAAAATCATTTCATAATCAAAATTATTTTAGAATCTTAACGACGGTCAGAATGAAAAACGAAATGAAGAGTTTGATCCATCAGCAACTTTTTACACAAACCTATTATTTATGTTTGTTTTTATATTTCAGAATGTTTGGCAAAATTAAAATTATGCGGCTTTATAATAAGATATTCATATCATGCCTCAGTAAATACCAGACGGTTCTTAATGAAATGCTTCATTTTAGTTCTGGTTCATCTAATCCCTCCATTCCTTTAATTTCCTTAGTGGCTCATGAAGCTAATTTAATTATATAATCATGTCTGAACTGAAAATGATCAGGCTTCTGCCACCAGGAACCTTCAAAATGGATCAACTGCAGGATTTAACTCAAAATGGGAAAACGGGCAGTGAAACGGTGCCGACTGGATAAATATCAGCTTTGGGTTGATGGCTGCAAAGAGCAGCTGCACACAAACCATCAGTTTTTATTCCACCAAAACTCCTCCTGCATAACTGAAGCTCTGGTCTCAGATCTCACCGTATGCAGACGACTCACTGCTTTTCCTTCGTTCTTTTGATCCTCACGAGACCTTTAGTACCTGAAGTACAGTGCAGATTTTTCCTGTTTCTATTCCACCCAAATGAGATGTTTCTCCAGATGCAGCGTTTGTTGCTAGCGGTGTAAAAGCTAGCGCTCCACAGACTCTGGATCTGCTAACTCTGTCGTCTCAGCTAAGCATTGCCGTTTGTGGGCCACAGTGATGGTGGAAGTTTGTCTTTGTACAGTAAACGTGGAGTTACAGTTTGATCAATGTGTTGCAGTGAAGCCACTTCACTGTCAACTTTGTAAACGTGGACTTTTCCTGGTTTGGCCACCAGGTGTCACTATAATCCCCATTTAGCCTGAATTCTTTGCATAACTGTTTATTTGCAGATTATAACCAGTTCTGACTGGTTCAAACCGGTTCTGACTGGTGCTGAATGGTTCTGACCGGTTCGGTTCTGTAACTACCACCTGTTAACTTCACTTCCTTGCTGTCCAGTTTTAAAAATGCTTGTTTCAACATTTTCAAACAGAATTTCTTCATTAACATCCAACAGGTTCATTCGTCTCTGATGCTATAAAAACCTTCCAGTGATGGATTCAGTTTCAACATCTCTGTAAATATTGAAACTGAAACAGCAGGAAAGTAAAGCTAGAACGGTCAGAACCTCTGGTTCTGCTCTGGTTCTGTCACCCTTACAGGAACTAACTCGGCTCTGGTTGTTTCATTGAGTCTTAATGATTTACAGTGTATAGCCTATATTTTGATAACTTCACTAAGTGTACCTTTTGTTTTGGTATTTTATCGGTCGTGTGTTCGGTTCCAGTGGGTCGGACCAGTTGGATAAACTCACTGCATGCTCTCTGTCTGTAACCTCCCTCAGTATTTTCTGATTGTTGCGTTTTCAGACTGTATCTTCCTCTCATCAGCATGAAAATGCTTCAAATATTAACTATCAATATAATAAAGATGTGATGTTTTTCTAATGTTTCTGTGTCTGCTGGTCCTTATTGAAACCTTTATCGACACCGAAGCGTTTCAGTACCAGATTAATGTTCAGTGAGACCAAAAACAGGAAGAGGTTCAGTGAAGTTCATTTGTGTTTACTGAGCAGAAACTGTGGAGCGTCTAACCGCCATGTTTCAGCTACAACCACCATTAAAAGGCAGAATCGCTTCATCAGTGGTGGGCCCTGCTAGCTAAAACATTAGCCATGATAACCCTAAAGCACTAATCCTAAACATTAATCCTGCTAACGCTAGGGGAAGCTAACATTACAGTGCTAACTTCAACCATTCTGGAAGATATGACAAACGTTTTTCATGGAAAAGTTTTGAAAATTACATTATTGAATGATGAAAATGCTTTGCTTGGAACAGAAGAATGGGACTTTAGTGACACAGGACTTTGATGTGTTAACTTCTTTATTTACAGTAAATATATACAAAAACCTGCAACATAAAACCAATTATCAGATTTTTTTTTATTTTCAACTATATATAGAACTCCACATAAAGCCATTAAAACAAGTTTATATTAATCAATCAATTATACTTTATCAATCCCAAAGGGATTATATTTGCCCTTGAAAGACTACAACCGTCAAGCACCAACTTACATTAGAGGTTTCTTTTTTATGACACTCTTATATGTCGTATTTATGTCTTGTTCTCTGCTATCTTTGTTTTATTCTGTTCCTGTATGTTTCTTATAAGTTATTGGATAAAAATAAAACATGGGAGGAAACAGAACTGCCGTGTAAACAGGCCTCACCCACTTCAAAATAAGAGCATGAATGTTGCAGGTCCCAGGTGAAGGGACAGGTGGGCGGATCAGAATCACCTGTTTTAACAGGAGAAATGAGTTGAGCAACAGGAGACGTCGATGTAGAGCTGGTAGCTCTCATCTGAATTTATTCCAGGTTGTATTAATAGTCATTATACAACTTTGTAAACTTATTGTGATCGAACAATCACACTCCTAATAGTTCATCTATATCAATGTTTTTCAACCTTTTCTGAGCCAAGGTAATTGTTTTAATTGAAAAAATCTGGAGGCACACCACCAACCAAAAATGTAAACCAAGATACTCTGTAGCCGCCTATGTTACATATATATAGTCATTCTTATCAAAGTGCCTTGAATAGGAATCAAATAAACACAAAAATACACCTGAACAGCCACAACACTGTGGTGTTAAATTTAAAGAAGTTGTAGAAAACTTCAGTGTTTTACAAACTAATCCACAAGCATTATTTATGCCGGAATACAGAAAATCATTCTTATTCTAAAAGAAGCAATAATATTTGGGAAAGATTTCACTGTAACAATATGAAGAGTTACATGTACCAAATGTCCATATCTGTATATTTTACCCATCTAGTGTGAAACCTGTGCATGTTTGGATGAAAACAGCTGATTTCCTGGCAGAAATTGAAGAAAGACAAAGCTCTTCCTCAACAGCTCTCAGTCTCTCTGGTTTCAGTTTTTATAGTATCCAGGCTTGAGAAGCTCACTTCACACAGACATGTTGTGGGAAATGGACCCATGTTCTTTCCAACTACTGCTGAGCTTCACTGTCTTTTCCATCACTGTGGTCACAGCTAGATACGATGCTCTCACCGCTACCTGTAACGTTCATGCATCACTAATTCTCTTGTTTTAATGTAAAATGCTTTGTACCTACTGCCATCTAGTGGTAAGAAATTACATGATTACGCTGCTAGCCACTACTAACCAGAGGTGTGACCAAGTCACTGTGTTGCAAGTCGAGTCAAGTCTCAAGTCATGAACCTTGAATTTCAAGTCATTTCGAGTCGTTTTTATTTTTATTTTTAATATAATTTGTGATTATACATAAAATTCAAATAATAGACCATTTATTCTTTTTAAAATCTGTATTTATCTCAAATGATAGAACATGTGCAGCTGAACACGAAGTATAAAAAACATTTTTAAATTGGACCTCTTTATTGCACATTTCTGTTAAACTTGATATTCAATAAAAAAGACAAAAATGCTGACATTTCCACAGCACAGTACAAAGAACCATAACAACCTGGTCACTGAGTGAACATGTATTTTTATGTGTCCATGTTTGAGTGACACAAGAAACAAAACAAATATATCAACTGACCAATTAACAGAAATCTGCAATTGAGGATACTGTATTTCAGTTAACTATTCTGCACTGCATTTGCAAAAGACCAAACTGCCCAAAATGTGTAAGTAAATATGTAAGTAAATATGGGCCAGATGTTCTAAACACAAAATTTATTTGGGACAGTCACTGTATTTGGTCTGTTTTAACAAATAAACCACATGAAAAACTCTAAATCATTGCAAATAAAGTGGAGTGGTTTTGAATTTGGATGTGATGGTAAAATAAATATCTGTCAGGCCAAGTGGGTTAAATCTACAGCCAATTTCACATCTCAATATTGATAAAAACATATTGTGTGAATCAAGCTGGTCAGAATCACTAAACACAAAATAATGAGCTCAATATTTTATGTCTTACTCAGTTAACTATCCCACTTAGTGTTATATTCAGGGTCAGTGAGATTGTACATTTTTTATTTTTTTTATTTGTTTTTCCAGCCAAGCTATACAACTTGGCTTCCTGAGCTAACAGTGCACATTATTTGTGGAGGCATTTGAAGGACCGGATTTATGGTAAATCATCACCAATTTAACCCAGAGTACACATGCTAACACAAAGTTAGCTAAAGTCAACTATCTTACAGCAAAAGAAAAGTGCCACCTACCGATCTTTGTGAAGCTTCAAATGCCGGACAGAGTTGGACGTCGTGGCATCTCCACCCGATATCCAATTATTTATTGCATGTTTTACAAGTTGCAGTTCGTTTTTTATTCGAAAGTTCAGAACCTACGTAGCCAAAAGAAGTTACTCGTGGAAGCATATTCCAGCGGTTATTTCGTCTTTAGTTCCCTGAGCTCTGTAGCGTCGCTGCGTTTTTTTAAATGTCCAAATCCTGTTAATTTGATTGGTTGTGCTGCAGCTACGCACACATACATACTTAAGGAGAGAGGAAAAACAGGGGGACGGTCTGCACATATTGATAGGAATGAGTGAAATTAATTAATGACGCCACTTTATAAATAATATGTTTATGACTTGAGTAAAAATATCAAGTCTTTTAAAGTAAACCGCTTCAAGTCGAGTCAAGTCCCAAGTCAAGTCCGAGTCTTTGAGCATTTTTTCAAATCAAGTATCAAGTCGTGATTTTAACGACTCGAGTCTGACTCGAGTCCAAGTCATGTGACTCGAGTCCCCACCTCTGCTGCTAACCATGGTTTCGTTCACACCGAGCTTAAGTGCAGCGGCTTTATTTCCCTCCTGTAGTGGCAGATCGACAGCCCTCAACTTAAAAGCTGCATCATATGAGTTTGAAAACATTTCTCCGTCGTGCCTGCTGCTAGCATGTGGTTGTTCTAAATGAAAATTAACGCGTTCTTCTTTGATTTACAATTTTGACTTCTAATGATTCACTTCCTGCTAGAGAGCCCCCTGGTGGTTGAAGAAAAATACACAGAAAAGCCGCACCGGGCTACAATCCACATGGTTCAAAGTTTAGGAAAAAAGTAGCAGCTTATAGTCCGGAAAATACGGTACAGTAGGTGAAATTGAATAATTTCCACGACACACCTGACGATCAGTCACGGCACACTAGTGTGCCGCGGAACAGTGGTTGAGAAACACTTATCTATAGCATAACATCAGCTTATTATACCATGAATTTTTACCTTGTAAATTAATGCACATTACAGACGATGCATTATTTATCAACCATCTGACAAAATTCCCTGAGCAGCTAACCGGGTGCTGATAACCTAACTATAGTGACAACACAAAATAACATAAACCAAATACACAGGAAATAAATATACAGCAGCGTATTTGCTATCACGGAGGACAAAAAAAAATTGAGCGCTAACACGTTATAACGTGATAATTATCTTGTTATTTATGTCCAGGAGGTGGCGGTAGTGTGCTTTTCCTGCAGGCATAACAAGGCTAGCACAGTGGCTAGCAGGAGTTGGTTTCATGCTCGATCTAAACATGGAGATAAACTATTAGTAACACGCGCACGCTATGCAGGATCCTAAACAGAAGGAAACATCAGTCTGATCCTCTAGCTGTGGCGGTATGGCAAGCTGTTTTAACATAAATTCGGTTTCGTCTTACTATCCGTAATTACATTCCAGATATCTAAAAATGCATTTTGACTTGACAAAACTACATTCTGACTAGTAAGAATAATAATTCAAGATATCTTCAATTACATTTTGACGAGTCAAAATTCCTTTCAAGATATACGTCACTGGATCTGTCATTTGACAGGAAACATATCCGTAATTACGATTTAAGATATCTTCAACACAATTATGACTAGTGTTAATTTTAATCAGAAGAAGAACTAAAATCTTTTGACTCGTTTTATTCTCTCTTCTGCCCGGATTCCTTGATGTTGTCATTGTATCAGCTGAACCATAAAGATAAAGACAAACTTTTTCCCAAGTCCAACATTTATTAGACAAACAACTAATGAAACTGACAAAACTCAATAAAATCACAGACCAGCATCCAATTCAATATTTACCTCACTCCACAGACATCCACACACCAAGACAAACTTACGGGGAACCATTTCACCGACGCACCGTTCCCCGGAGACAGCATCACGGGTAAACCTGGAGCGATCTGAATTAAGGTTCCGGGTCCGATAAAGGAGGGCGTGTTTCCCTTCTCTGTTCTCATCAGGGGACTGTCCTTAGTTCATTTAAATCTAGTTGATTATGTTCCAGTAAAAACCTGTTTTTAAGATCAAAGTGTTACTTTCTTTTGAATGGAGACAGATGTTTTTATGGCCCAGAGGAAGCTCTGCTCTGTTCATAGGACCAGATTGTTTTACACCAGCTGTTAAACCTTATCAACTGGGCCTCCAGTAAACACAGCGAGAGCCGATTTCCTCACATGCAGAGGAGAAGCTCCAGACGAAAACAAAGAAAACCTCCATTTAAAAATGACATTGTGTTATTTTTGACTTTTGAACTAGTTTGATGTTCTGAAACAAACATAAAAGAACCAGGAAGGGAGTGAAAACTGTCTGACACCACTTGAGAGGTCGTTGCCTCTGGAAGATGTTTTTCAACTAAGTTATTAATTTAAACGTCGTAAATGATGATATTAAGCGTCAGCCTGGTTTCTAAATGATTTCTGATTGAGATCAAGTCAGCGGCCCGGTTCTGCTCTCAACAACAGAAAAAAGATCAACCATTTCCATTTTTCTGTCATGTGAGGCTAAATAACCCAAATGAATCCAGAGTAACTCAAACACAGAGAAAAGAACCAGCTGGTACCGGACGGTCCGGTCCATCATGCTTTGGTTCAGAAAGTCGAACAACTTTGAAATATTTGTTAACCCCTTCAAAGCCACCAGAACCGAATCTGGTTCTGTGTCTATGACCTCGGAACCAGACTCACCCGGACGGTCTCGCCGGACCAGTGAGCCGGAACAGCGCCTCCAGCTGGCAGCTCTGGCGGTGAACACCGTCCTCATCCAAACCTTCAGTCAGAACCATCTGCGGTCCAAACAGAGACAAACACGGAACAGTTAATTTCTAAAAGTTTGGTTCTGATCCAGAACGGAGGAGTGGAGATTCTGACTCGCCTGGAGGGTTTGGACCGAAACTGATGTCCGCCTGCTGGAACGCGACTGAGCACGAACAGAACCCGTCTCCGAAGTACATCCTGAGCACCGGAACCACCGGCCCGGGCCAGGAGCCCGCGACCCGGCTGCCTCCAGACTGAACCCACCCGGGACCTCCCGGTACCCGTCCGGAGCCGGTTCCGGGTGCGCTCGATGCTGAAGTCCGACACTCTGGTTCCGTTCATGTTCGACTGCAGACCGGAGGTTCTGCTGGGCCGGTTTTAACCTGCGGACCGCCATCGGAACCCCGGAGATTCTGGAGGTGTGAATGGGCCGTAGACATCAGAGGCGCTCCGGACTTTGACTAGACCTTAGAACCAAAAGATGCTCTAATGGGTCTGAGAACTGGTTCTGTTCAGGTGTGAACGGATTCTTCTATTCTGATTCATTTGATCTTCAAAGTTCAGATGAGAAAAGATTTGGATCATTTGGAGATGAAACATATTTTACTGATTTATGACAAAAACATTTAATTTTAACACAAAAACCAAAAGAAAAAGTTAGATGAACTGAAAAAATGTAATCAAACTGATTTATAAAATATAAGTTTTCATGTTTTATCTTTGGAGCAAGAACCGAACAGAACATTTGGTTATATTGATACAGTTCATTGGGTCTGGGTCAGACCCAATGAACTGTATTGGTTCATATGATCTGATAGTCATGGTTCTGGTTCTGGTCCCAGTTCACCTGCAGAGACTCTCTGCGTCCCACAGGGGGCGACAAACTTCAGGTGATTTCCTGAAAACCATAGACATAATAAAATATGTAGGTATTTATAAATGTTTATGCTGAAAACAGCTTCAGTCGGCAGATCAAAGGCTGAATCACGCGACCGCTCTGTGACGTCATAGCTCAGAACTGCGCATGTTCAGACAGTGAAGCTGTTTCTGATGAAAAAGTCTTTCTGGTGTTTGAAACTTCCTGAAGCTGAGTGAGGTCATGACCTTTGATCTCTGACCATTCAGACCAATCAGTGATCAATCAGCAGCTGCTGTTTGATCTTCCTCTCGTCTCCTGGATCCACCTTAAATCTGGTCCAGTTCAAACAGCAGAGCATTTAAGGTGGTAGTTTTTATTTCCCAGTTTGCTAAACTTATCATTGAACCAGAAAACCATGAAAATGTTTCAATTTCTTATTTTTCTAGATTAATAACTCCTATCCAGAAAGCAGAAGAGTAAGAGTGGATCCAGACCTTTTGTAAATTAATTATTGATGTTTTTATGATAATAGTTATTCTAATGAGAATGAACTCTGATCACCTTCATCTGGCTCTATTTTACATCATAATAACCATTTTATGAATATAATAATGTGCTGACACGTTATTTATTATTTACCAGGTTTTACACTAAAAAACACAGAATCTAATATTTCCTGATTAAACTGTCTTCATATGAAAAAGTGAAATTTATTTATGTAGATACAATTCATAAATAAAAAAAAAACAAATTCAAATATTTCAACCTAAAATAAACAATTTTACAATTAACAGAACCAGAACCAGAACCAGATTCTTTATGTTTTTACTGTAAATTGGATTTATTTCACTGCTGCAGTGAGCCTGTTTGGCCTGCAGGGGGCGGAGCAGACTGGTAGAGCGTTATGTCTCTCTCTCTCTCTCTCTCTGTGTTTCTCTCGTTCCTTCCACTCATCCTTCATTCAGAAGTTTTCCCTCTCTCGCCATCACTCCATTCTGTCTTAACTAGAGGTGAGCGTCAGCACTGATGTACATATATCTATGTAAACCCAGGTAAAATGGAAAATTAATTAATCTGTTTATTAATTATTATTATTATTATTATTATTATTATTTGATTTAGTAACAAGGGTCCATCTGAAAACATGCTATGAGTTTATTTGGTAGGAGTTCATAAGTTTCTTCTTTCTCTTATTGTGGTACAAAAATATGTCTTTGCATTTCTTGTTCTTGTGTGTGATTTTATTCTGCTATCCTGTTCGAAATAAATAATAAAATAAATAAAAAAACTTCCTGTTTCCTTTAGAGCAGATAAACATTTAGGATGCTGCTGTTTGTCTGGGACACACACACACACACACACACACACACCCACACACACACCCACACACACACTTGGCGCTGTGCCACTCCAAGTGTCACAAAGCAACTAGGTGCAGCGCGTGCAGGAGGATGATAGGTGGCTTTAAGGAGCAAGAGACGCTCTGATTGGCCGGTTTGCGTCACAACAGAAACTGTGATTGGCCGCCAGGGTGACAGCGGCCGGAGAGGTCAGGGGTCACTATAGCTGAGTGGGTCTGACTGGAGAACTGCAGGTCATAACAGCTCAGTAAATGATCACTTTAGAATTTCTCAGGATAAATTTATTTTGTGGAAGCTAAGCGTGCTAAACCTTTACAAAGTTAGAAAAAAGGCTAATACGCCAAGCTAAAGATTAGCTCCACTGTTAGCGCTGGTTCAGCTATATTGTGCTCCAGGTTTTCTGAAAATATAATAAATAGATCAATTTTGGGCCAAATATAGTAAATAAAATGCAAAAAATCTGAGTAAAAATAAATATTAATTTACTTTAGCAGTTTTTCTCCCTCAGAACCAGAAAAAAATTTAATTTGTTTTTAGATTTATGAAATAATTTGTGCTGAGTTAGAATAATGACAAAATATTTAAAAAATATTTATTCATTCAGACTGAAGGTCAGAGCTGCTGCTACACGGGGTCAAACAGAAAGGATGAGGGTGATGAGGGTGATGAGGATGATGAGGGTGATGAGGATGATGAGGATGATGAGGGTGATGAGGGTGATGAGGATGATGAGGGTGATGAGGGTGATGCGGATGATGAGGGTGATGCGGATGATGAGGGTGATGAGGATGATGAGGGTGATGAGGATGATGAGGGTGATGAGGGTGATTCCTTCCAGTTATAACTTGTAAGGTGGACTTGGCATTATAACATGGCCGCTCCTCACAGCGAATGCAGGAAGCCATGATGGAAACATGTTTATTTACAACATCATAAATAACTCTATGCTACATTAAAGCTATGCTAGATTAAAGCTATGCTATAGTAAAGCTGTGCTACAGTAAAGCTCTGCTACAGTAAAGCTATGCTACATCAAAGCTATGCTACAGTAAAACTATGCTACATCAAAGCTGTGCTACAGTAAAGCTATGCTACATCAAACTATGCTACAGTAAAGCTATGCTACATCAAAGCTGTGCTACATTAAAGCTGTGCTACAGTAAAGCTGTGCTACAGTAAAGCTGTGCTACATCAAAGCTATGCTACAGTAAAGCTCTGCTACATCAAAGCTGTGCTATAGTAAAGCTGTGCTACAGTTAAGCTATGCTACATTAAAGCTATGCTACATTAAAGCTGTGCTACATTAAAGCTGTGCTACATTAAAGCTGTGCTACAGTAAAGCTGTGCTACATTAAAGCTGTGCTACAGTAAAGCTGTGCTACAGTAAAGCTGTGCTATAGTAAAGCTGTGCTACAGTAAAACTATGCTACAGTAAAGCTCTGCTACATCAAAACTGTGCTACATCAAAGCTATGCTACAGTAAAGCTCTGCTACATCAAAGCTGTGCTATAGTACAGCTGTGCTACAGTAAAGCTATGCTACATTAAAGCTATGCTACAGTAAAGCTGTGCTATAGTAAAGCTGTGCTACAGTAAAACTATGCTACAGTAAAGCTCTTCTACATCAAAGCTGTGCTACATCAAAGCTATGCTATAGTAAAGCTGTGCTACAGTAAAGCTATGCTACATTAAAGCTATGCTACAGTAAAGCTATGCTACATTAAAGCTGTGCTACATTAAAGCTGTGCTACAGTAAAGCTGTGCTATAGTAAAGCTGTGCTATAGTAAAGCTGTGCTACAGTAAAACTATGCTACATTAAAGCTATTCTACAGTAAAGCTATGCTACATCAAAGCTCTGCTACATCAAAGCTGTGCTATAGTAAAGCTGTGCTACAGTAAAACTATGCTACAGTAAAGCTCTTCTACATCAAAGCTGTGCTACATCAAAGCTATGCTACAGTAAAGCTCTGCTACATCAAAGCTGTGCTACATCAAAGCTATGCTACAGTAAAGCTCTGCTACATCAAAGCTGTGCTATAGTAAAGCTGTGCTACAGTAAAGCTATGCTACATTAAAGCTATGCTACAGTAAAGCTATGCTACATTAAAGCTGTGCTACATTAAAGCTGTGCTACAGTAAAGCTGTGCTATAGTAAAGCTGTGCTATAGTAAAGCTGTGCTACAGTAAAACTATGCTACATTAAAGCTATTCTACAGTAAAGCTATGCTACATCAAAGCTCTGCTACATCAAAGCTGTGCTATAGTAAAGCTGTGCTACATCAAAGCTATGCTACAGTAAAGCTCTGCTACATCAAAGCTGTGCTATAGTAAAGCTGCGCTACAGTAAAGCTATGCTACATTAAAGCTATGCTACAGTAAAGCTATGCTACATTAAAGCTGTGCTACATTAAAGCTGTGCTACATTAAAGCTGTGCTATAGTAAAGCTGTGCTATAGTAAAGCTGTGCTACAGTAAAACTATGCTACATTAAAGCTATTCTACAGTAAAGCTATGCTACATCAAAGCTATGCTACATTAAAGCTGTGCTACATTAAAGCTGTGCTACAGTAAAGCTGTGCTATAGTGAAGCTGTGCTACAGTAAAACTATGCTACAGTAAAGCTCTGCTACATCAAAGCTGTGCTACATCAAAGCTATGCTACAGTAAAGCTGTGCTACATCAAAGCTATGCTACAGTAAAGCTCTGCTACATCAAAGCTGTGCTATAGTAAAGCTGTGCTACAGTAAAACTATGCTACATTAAAGCTATTCTACAGTAAAGCTATGCTACATCAAAGCTGTGCTACATTAAAGCTGTGCTACATTAAAGCTGTGCTACAGTAAAGCTGTGCTACATAAAAGCTATGCTACAGTAAAGCTCTGCTACATCAAAGCTGTGCTATAGTAAAGCTGTGCTACAGTAAAGCTATGCTACATTAAAGCTATGCTACATTAAAGCTGTGCTACATTAAAGCTGTGCTACAGTAAAGCTGTGCTATAGTAAAGCTGTGCTATAGTAAAGCTGTGCTACAGTAAAACTATGCTACAGTAAAGCTCTTCTACATCAAAGCTGTGCTACATCAAAGCTGTGCTATAGTAAAGCTGTGCTACAGTAAAGCTATGCTACATTAAAGCTATTCTACAGTAAAGATGTGCTACATCAAAGCTATGCTACAGTAAAGCTATGCTACATCAAAGCTGTGCTACAGTAAAGCTATGCTACATCAAAGCTATGCTATAGTAAAGCTATGCTACGTCAAAGCTGTGCTACAGTAAAGCTCTGCTACATCAAAGCTATGCTACGTCAAAGCTGTGCTACAGTAAAGCTATGCTACATTAAAGCTATGCTACAGTAAAGCTATGCTACATTAAAGCTGTGCTACATTAAAGCTGTGCTACAGTAAAGCTGTGCTACAGTAAAGCTGTGCTATAGTAAAGCTGTGCTATAGTAAAGCTGTGCTACAGTAAAACTATGCTACAGTAAAGCTCTTCTACATCAAAGCTGTGCTACATCAAAGCTGTGCTATAGTAAAGCTGTGCTACAGTAAAGCTATGCTACATTAAAGCTATGCTACAGTAAAGCTCTGCTACATCAAAGCTGTGCTATAGTAAAGCTGTGCTACAGTAAAGCTATGCTACATTAAAGCTATGCTACAGTAAAGCTCTGCTACATCAAAGCTGTGCTATAGTAAAGCTGTGCTACAGTAAAGCTATGCTACATTAAAGCTGTGCTACAGTAAAGCTGTGCTACAGTAAAGCTATGCTACATTAAAGCTATTCTACAGTAAAACTATGCTACATTAAAGCTGTGCTACAGTAAAGCTATGCTACATTAAAGCTGTGCTACAGTAAAGCTATGCTACATTAAAGCTATTCTACAGTAAAGCTATGCTACATCAAAGCTGTGCTACAGTAAAGCTATGCTACATCAAAACTATGCTATAGTAAAGCTATGCTACGTCAAAGCTGTGCTACAGTAAAGCTATGCTACATTAAAGCTATTCTACAGTAAAGATGTGCTACATCAAAGCTATGCTACAGTAAAGCTATGCTACATCAAAGCTGTGCTACAGTAAAGCTATGCTACATCAAAGCTATGCTATAGTAAAGCTATGCTACGTCAAAGCTGTGCTACAGTAAAGCTATGCTACATCAAAGCTATGCTATAGTAAATCTATGCTACGTCAAAGCTGTGCTACAGTAAAGCTTCATGTTTCTGGGCGCCGCCATGTTGGAATCCTGACCTTCTACTGGACACCGTTTCCTTGGCTGTGATGTCACACCTGGCTGTGATGTCACACCTGGCTGTGATGTCAGACCTGGCTCAGCGTCCCCAGGTAAGTGGAACACACCTCAGCCTCCGCAGCTCCGTGTTTGCTGAAGGTTTATGATTAACTCTGAGGTAATAATGATGCATTATGGGTACGAGCCAACAGAACCGCTTGACCCTGAGATCACATATTAATGTGTTCCTGTTTGCTCTCCTGGACTTCCTGTTTAGAGCTCAACAGCTTCAGGCCGCGTTCCATTTAAAACCGAACGCAAAAATACAAAGTCACAGAATAATTGAGACAGGAGCAAACGTTACATTTTGCTGAGAGCCATCACTAAATCAGCAATAATCATCTAATATATTGATCAAAGTTCATGTTATTACCGATCCGATGTGACCATTGAGGTTTATGGCCTTGATTTGAAGGATCTCAGGGTTTGTCCCTGGTCCAGGGAAGTTTTTCCAGATCTGTGTTACATAGAAGCTGAATGCTGCTTGGCTGTGGATCAGAAACGGGACGCGACCGCAGCAGCTCCGTGATGCAGGTGAGCTGCAGCAGGTGTGTGCGTCAGGGGGCGGGGCTTGTGGTCTACCTGGGACAGGTAGCCTCAGGTTTCCTGCATCTCTGTTCTTTCTGCTGTTCGGTTCGGATGGTTCTATTCAGCTGAGATCTTCAGACGGACCGGCTTCCCGCTGTCAGCTCAACCAGCAGGTAAACTCTGATGAGGTCACTTCCGCCTCCTCCTCACCTGTTCGGCTCACAGTTTGGACCTTTGGACGCTCCGAACCTGCTGCTTGGATCCGTGAAACTGCGCATTTAATCCGCGCAGCTCAGGAACCGGTTTCGGTCTGCGCGTGCAAGCGCCAGGTCTGACTCATATATGCGCGCGTGCACGCGGTCATTCATGGACAGAGGATCCAGTGTTTGAGACAGAAACAGGAGACACGCGGTGTGAGCTGCTCTCCTGTAGGAACACATCATCATCATCTTCATCTTCATCTGTTTGGCCTGAATAAAGTCAGTTAAACTGTAATAAACAACTTTCTCAGCTGCACAAAAAGTTCTGCAGATTAAAAACTGGCAGAAATGATCAAATATTGCAAAACAATCACATAAAAAAATAATTATAGGAAAAGAGGAAAAACATGACTTTTTTTTTAACTAACCCAAGTGACAAAAAGCCATAAATATGAAAGGAGTGGAAGATGAAAATGTTGGTGATGAGATTTATGATGAGAGGAAAACTGAGCAGACATTTTTCTGACAAACTGTAATAAATTTGAATATGAATAGAATGGACCAGAGTTAGCTGAAAATCGGTTCTGGTTCTGGACCGTTTGGACTCTTAAGAAGGTTCTGAGCAGATTCTGAATGATCTGATGTGAAGCGGATCAGAACCAAGGCTGGTACCGTCCACTAGCAGAACCCAGCTGGAGACAAGAACAAGAACCATGACCCAGTGACGGTTTCCAGCAGGAACAGATGACCTTCAGGAGGGTCAAAAGGTCAAACCGGAGAACAGAGACAGCAGAGGACGGTTTGGACTCCATGCAGAACCAGAACCTGGTGCTGGTTGTGAAGCTCGGTAGTGGCAGTGTCATGGTTTGGGAATCAGAAGATGGTCACCAATTGAGCCTAAAGTGGAGAGAAGTTCCTGGAATGGCCTAGTCAAAGCCCAGCCTTCTGCAGGTTTACTAGACTTTTCTGTTTCTGCTGCTGGGAGCCGTTTATTCTGGTGGTTTATCAGATTTTATTGATGATATTTATAAACATGTTGGCTTTGAATTAAGGATTCAGTTCTACAGTGTAAAACTGCTCCTATCTGGATGCAGGGTTTAACCCCTCACCTGGTTGCCATGGCAGCAGCTCATCATTGCTTCAGACTCAAACTTGGAAAACTCAGATTTAAAGAAGTTCTGGTTGTTATTAAAATAAATGAACATAATTCAGGGGCTGCTCACTCAGGAGTGTGTCTGTAGCCTGGTGATGGTGGAAACGGTTCTTTAACGGTTTTAGTTACACATAAAATAAATAGTTATTTCCAAAACCAGTCAGTTAGCTTTAGCAAAGATGGTTAGCTAAACCTGTTAGCTTTAGCACAGATGGTTGCTGATGAAAAGTAAAAGTGGTTAGCTAACAATATCATAAATAATGTCTGAGTTCCTCTTTTAATACTTTAGGCATTAAGAAGGTCGTTGTTTTATGAAACTTTTTGGTTTTTAAAAGTCATAGTTTAAGGCTTTATTCATGAGGTGGTTCCATCAGATTCTGCGTCGCGCTGAGGTTTCATCTCCGTTAGCTCCTGAGGTTCTTTCCAGATCTACTCTGTTCTCTGCAGCCTCCTGCTTCCTGCTTCCTGCTTCACTGGTTTAAAACTGATCTGGGTCATCAGATCAGGATCTGTTCAAGACTTCCTGACTTCTTTCACGTTCCACTAAGCGTCAATAATTACCTCTGGTATTGTTGTTCAGGTTCGGACTGAAATAATGTTGGGCTGTTTGATTTTAAAGCTTTTTAAGGCTCCGTAGTGAGAACTTTGGCCGGCTCACATTTCACCATGGCAGGTTGTGCTGATTCTTTCTGTTATGATGTAAACGCGGCTCAGCTTGCAGCGAGGGAGCCTTCCTGCTGGTTCCTGCTGTATTTTCACTCTAATGGCTGCCTTTGTGTCGCTGCTGAATAGATTTCAATCTTCAGTTTACTTTGCTTCCGTCTGGTTTGACTCGTTCCTTTATGAATATGAAGCATTAATCCTCCCAGCACAGCAGGGTGGAAAAGTTTACATCATTATAGATTCATTTTAAGTGTCATTTCTTTTATCTTTAACACAAAAAGTCCAGATATTACACAACAATACGAACCAATTCAATGTTTGGCTTTTTCTCAGCTGAGTTTTTATTGGCCTGAAGTTTCAAAATGAGTCAAATACTGGACTAACATTAAAATGTCAAAACTAGAGGTGGGACTCGATTAAAATGTTTAATGTTCATTTCAAGGTTTGCAATTAATTATTTCATGTTTTAACCAAACTATAGAAACAAAATAAGCAACATTTTCAAATCAAATTTTTCTGCGACATTATTGAATAAATAAAATATATTTCTTTAATCTTCAGGTTCTTCATCAGATTGGAACAAAGTTAATCTTTCCAGAGTTTCTCTGATCATTCATGAAGCCTCTTTGGAAATGTGGATGCTAACATTAGCAGCTACATGTTAGCATTGATATGTTATTTTAGGCAAGCAGAGCTTCTGCTAGGCTAACTGCTTCTAGCACAACTTGAACACAAAAACAGTTTTTTTCCCATCAGATCGTTTTGAAGCAGAAATTAAAGCAGCTTCATGCTGCTGTCAGCGGATGAAGCTGTGCGTCAGATTTACTGCTGTACCAGAAACAAACCAATAGAAAAGTTCCAGGAAACTGAGCTGCATAAATTAGCCTCCAGTTGGTGGTTTGATTCCCTCTAAGTTTTTGTTTGGTTGCTTTTGTCTTGGATGTTAAATAAAAGGTGAATTCAGATGTTCAGGTGAAGGTGAAGCTGACTGAAATGATACAGATAGCGTCTCAGTGTCAGAAATTTAAAGGCTGATTCTGTAAAACTGTAAAAACCTTCCTGAGTCTGTCTCAGTTTACCCTCCCAGCACTGACATCATCTCATGTCTCATAGAAGGACAGAGACACTTTTGTTCTCCATCTCACTGCTTTTGTTCAGGGAAGACAAAAGACCAACACTGGGGGGCAAATGAGGAAGAAGAGGATGAAGAGGAGGAGGAGGAAGATGATAGTGAGGAGAAGGACAGACGATAACTTTTAGCTTGCTAAAGCTGAGCTAAAAATGTTTGGAATAGCAGAGGAGCCTCTGCTGCTTGTAACTAAATGAACGTCAAAATGAAAAATTTTCTTCTTGAAATGTTTCATGACAACCAGAGGAAATTATATTTCATGAATCATTTTTACACTTTAACCTGATGAGTCAGAAAGTCAATTAGATTTAACAAAGATTGACTAGATCTAATTCATTAATTATATTCCAAGCTTCACATTGCAATAGTTAACTGGCTGTTGGTGCTGGTAGCAAAGTCTCCTTTAGCCTGTTGCTAACCGTTGCCATGTTGTTTGCTGGGTCGGCCAATCAGACGCGAGCTGCTGGTCATCAAGGCTTTAGTTGATCTGAACTTCCAGATCAGATCAGATGGGTCCATCGTGGTCCAGATCCTGGCTGGCACCAGATGGGCCCCTTTTCTTTATGGTCCATGGTCTCTGCTTTGGTCTCGGACGTTGTCCGCTCATCCAGCCAGGCTTTACCATGAAGCCGTTAGCCGTCAGTGGTTGGAAACGGTAAAACATCTCTGTGTTTCTGTCGGATGATGTCTGAAAGTTTTCTTCTTTACTCACAGCGGAGCGTTTCTGCATCGCCTGAGTTCACCCTCAAAGCTGCGAGTTTTAGTCGCTCTGTTTCATTTGGTCTGGAGATTTTCCCTGCATGGTGAAACCCGCCAGGGAGGAAATGACGAATCTTTAGGTTCAAAGTGAAATCAAACCCTCAGAGTGTGAAATGCTGTGGAGCTCAGAGAGGAAACGGAATCGAGACGAACAGAAGGCCGGAGACGGAGGACTGGATCAGCAGCTGGAGGGGATACACATGCTCCACGTGCTCCACATGCTCCACGTGCTCCACGTGCTCCACGTGCTCCACGTGTTCACGTGCTCCACGTGTTCACGTGCTCCACGTGTTCCACATGTTCCACATGCTCCACATGTTCCATATGCTCCACATGTTCCACGTGTTCCACGTGCTCCACGTGTTCCACGTGTTCCACATGTCCACATGCTCCACATGTTCCACATGTTCCACGTGCTCCACGTGCTCCACGTGTTCACGTGCTCCACGTGTTCCACGTGCTCCACGTGTTCACGTGTTCCACATGTCCACATGCTCCACATGTTCCACGTGTTCACGTGCTCCACATGTTCACGTGTTCCACGTGTTCCACATGTCCACATGCTCCACGTGCTCCACATGTTCCACGTGCTCCACATGTCCACGTGCTCCACATGTCCACGTGCTCCACATGTTCCACGTGCTCCACATGTTCCACGTGCTCCACATGTTCCACGTGCTCCACATGTTCCACGTGCTCCACATGTTCCACGTGCTCCACATGTTCCACGTGCTCCACATGTTCACGTGTTCCACGTGTTCCACATGTCCACATGCTCCACATGTTCCACGTGCTCCACATGTCCACGTGCTCCACATGTTCCACGTGCTCCACATGTCCACGTGCTCCACATGTCCACGTGCTCCACATGTTCCACGTGCTCCACATGTTCCACGTGCTCCACATGTTCCACGTGCTCCACATGTTCCACGTGCTCCACATGTTCACGTGTTCCACGTGTTCCACATGTCCACATGCTCCACATGTTCCACGTGCTCCACATGTTCCATATGCTCCACATGTTCACGTGTTCCACGTGCTCCACATGTTCCACGTGCTCCACATGTTCCATATGCTCCACATGTCCACGTGCTCCACATGTTCCATATGCTCCACATGTTCACGTGCTCCACATGTTCCATATGCTCCACATGTTCACGTGCTCCACATGTTCCACATGTTCCATATGCTCCACATGTTCACGTGCTCCACATGTTCCACATGTTCCATATGCTCCACATGTTCACGTGTTCCACATGTCCACGTGCTCCACATGTTCCATGTGCTCCACATGTTCCACGTGTTCCACATGTCCACATGCTCCACATGTGAACACGCTGGGACAGGATAACCTCCTGGACATGCAGCCAGGTGGAGCGGATCTAGGCTGGAAATGTTTTAGCTCAGGGGTTTTTCATCCGTCCTTCAATGATAAAGTTTTACTGCAGCAGCAATAAGGAAACGCTGATCCTCCTGTTGGCATGGCAACTGGAAACGAGCCGAGGGTAACTTCTCTGGTTTGGGGTAAAAACTGATCCCGGTTTTGGAAAAATCCTCACACCAAGATTCCCAGCAGAACAAATGAGCAGATAAACGTCGACAGCAGAGCAGACTTTGATGCAGTAAAAGATTTTATTCATTTTAATATCAAGGCAGTTCAAAGTGCTTTACCTCATAAAAACATCAGAATCGTATTGTGCAGTCACTCTGTCTCCAAAACGGATCCAATGCTGAGTAAATCCAACGCGTTTCATTCGGATACCTGAGCTTTTCCATCCGGTAGGACTGAAACACAGAGCTGAACTTTATGACAGTGAAATGCTGTTCGCCTCCTACTCTGAGGTCTGCTGCAGACTGAAACGTCAAGCAGCGTCTGAGGACTTACTTTAACTCTGTCATCGGTAATTAGCAGACCTTTACGACTTTTAGATTCCTTCAAAATTTCTAGACATTACGTTACTAACAGGAGTTTTTTCAATAATGTCACAATGGACAAAAATCACATTGATGTTGATTATTGGCAAAATTTCTATAATAAGACCAGGGGCCTCATGCATAAAACACTGTGCCGTTTTCAAACTAAAACTCAGCGAACGGAAAAATTTAGAAAAATGCGGCGCACAAAAAAATGGGATGCATAAAGTGGCGGCGCACCTTTCCTTTACAAATCCTGATTTGGGGGAAACAGAGCAGCTGCCGATTAATGTAAAATAGTATAAATACCTGGAAGTCTGCTGCCATGTGAAGCAGTAACCATGGCAACGGCCTTGTTTATAGCAGTATGAGTATTTGTAATAATAATTATAATAATTAATATATATTTTATTTCAAAACTGCTTTCAGGGCACAAAATTTCACCTGACAAAAATAAAAATAAGTAAAGCTGTCCGGGTCGGACCTGCTTCAGCAGAGCGCCCGGGTCGGACCTGCTGCAGCAGAGCGCCCGGGTCGGACCTGCTGCAGCAGAGCGCCCGGGTCGGACCTGCTGCAGCAGAGCGCCCGGGTCGGACCTGCTTCAGCAGAGCGTCCGGGTCGGACCTGCTGCAGCAGAGCCTCCGGGTCGGACCTGCTGCAGCAGAGCGCCCGGGTCGGACCTGCTGCAGCAGAGCGCCCGGGTCGGACCTGCTGCAGCAGAGCGCCCGGGTCGGACCTGCTGCAGCAGAGCCCCGGGTCGGACCTGCTGCAGCAGAGCGTCCGGGTCGGACCTGCTGCAGCAGAGCCTCCGGGTCGGACCTGCTTCAGCAGAGCGCCCGGGTCGGACCTGCTTCAGCAGAGCCTCCGGGTCGGACCTGCTGCAGCAGAGCCTCCGGGTCGGACCTGCTGCAGCAGAGCCTGCAGCCGGATTACAGACCAGAGAGGCTCTGAATGTGGACGTTTGCTCTGCAGACAGGAATCAGCAGCAGAAGCTGCATTCACAGAGTAGAGCTGCTTTCTGTCCATCAGGCGCTTTCACAAAGCGGGCGGCTCCACTGGAGGACGGCTGCAGCTGGACCGGTACCGGTACCGCTGGTACCGCTCTAAGTTCTGCTCAGAGCTCCAGGATGAATCTAAACGCTGATGGACCATCAGATGGATCTGATCTGTGATCAATCCTCCATCAGAGCCAAAGCTCCTCAGGTAGCGGCTCACCTGGATCAGCTGCTGATGGACCTGATCGTCTCCTGATCAGAACCGAACCTGGTGGATCCATCTGCTGATCGGCCTGTTTTCTCTCCAGTCAGAATGAAATGAGCCTCAGATGCTTTCAGACGATGAGACAAACTGAGGAAGTTATTATTCACTCAGAGGGAAGTTTTACCTTCATTTAGTTTCTTTATTTTGTGTGAGTGTTAGCTTACTGTCTGAGGATAAATGTGGCTCAGATTAATCGTTTAAACAATAAAATATTAAAATCATAAAAAGCATCTGGTTTGATTCCTGGTCTAATAACTGAATCAGGTATCAGTGGATTTATGTGAGTTTTGACTCTTTATAGTTTATTATTGTTCACAGGAAGTTTGTGTGGCTGCTGCACATTTTCACACCAGGTAAAAAGTGTCTATATTTACGCAAACTTTGACACAAAGTTCATTTTTATACCGACTTGTGCATAAAATATGGCGCTGCACATTTTTTGTGAGCACACAGCTTCATGCCTGAGGCCCCTGATCAGTGTCACTTTTGTTAGAAACTACAGATTTAACTAAGACACATGTTGACTCTTTAGGCGGAGGGACATCTAGTGGTGAACTGGCATTTTGCAGCCAGTTGAACTCCTTTATGCATAACCTTTGACCTTTCAACCAAATTGAATGAAAATCAGGCAAAATATGCAAACTTCAAGGCCAGTTCTTGGTTTGACCACAAACTAATGATTGTGCTAAAGCCCTAAACCAACATGGTGTTTAGCAGCAGCTTCACATTAAACCAGTCAGATTTTACGTTTTTACTAAATGTTTCCTTAAATATCTTAAAACTTTTAAACCTGGCATGTCTGCTGTGACCTGTGAGTTACAAACCAGCAGAGACTGAAGTTTTTCCCTTTGAGGGATCTGCTTTCTGGCAAAGTGCTGTGGCTCTGTCTCCACGGCAACCACTCTGACCATATAAGGCCAAGCAACAAACAACCTGAACAGGAAGTTCTCTGCTTACTGTAACCAGCAGTAACGCAGCAAACAGAGGGCAGAGTAACAGCAGAAGGAGAGCAGAGAGAAGCTGATGCCATCAGGGCTGTGGGGTGGGGCAACAGCAATGGGCAAACTTCTGACCTCTGACCTCTAACCTTAGGTCCAGTCCTCCAAAGCTGCCAACTCTGGAGAAGACTTTAATTGTTCCCATCAATTCAACCCGACTCCAGTTTGTCTGTCTATAAAGTCCAGTTTGGTTGGTGAGGTATGAACGCTAACTGACCTCTGACCTCTGGTCCTCCAAACCTCGGTCTGAGTTCGGTCAAAGTGAACTCTGGTTCAGTTTGAATGTGAACGCCAAGCAGACCAGAGACTCCTCCAAAAGCAGGAAGTGGACTACAGCGCAGGGCATTCTGGGTAAATCCAACCAAAGCTAACATGCTAGCCTAGCGCTAGCAGCAGAAATGGCTCCTGGTCTTTAGCCTAAAGAGAAATCCTCCAACACTAAAATCCTCCATCATGTTTCCATCTGGTGAAGCAGGAAGTTGCTCTCAGTGCCTTCAGAGGTTTTTGTGTCGTTTCCTTCAGTGGTTCTTGGTGCAGCGCCCCCACAGGCCAGGAGGGGAACAGGTTGGTTTGACTCAGCAGAGAGAGAGAACCACAGCAGCTGGAGGTGGAGCAGATGATGGAGTTCTGGTTCCAGTAGAACCGGGTCGACCGGTCCATCCGGTAAATGATCTTTGATGCTTCCCTGCTCCAACATCTGAATTTCCTCCTCAACATGGATTCTCCACCTTAGTGACGATCCTGTTTTGGGATCAGTTCTCAGTGGAAACTTTGTCTCGTTTTGTTTCTGAGTAATCTGAGGAACGCCCCAGTGACCGGCCCAATAAAACATGGAGGACCAGGCCTTGGCCTGTTGGCAGGAAGCGTTTGATTTACGAGTCTCAGCTGAAGGTTGTCAGGCGGACACACACCTCCACACATACTTCATGGAACTGATGGGGATGAAAGTAGACGACTCCAACCCGGAACAAAGACTAAAGTTTAGTGAGATCATCTGATCTGGGAGCACCTTGGAATACTGAAGGATGGTTGGATGGTTGGTTGGATGGTTGGTTGGATGGATGGTTGGTTGGATGGTTGGATGGTTGGTTGGATGGTTGGTTGGATGGATGGTTGGTTGGTTGGATGGATGGTTGGTTGGATGGATGGTTGGTTGGATGGTTGGATGGTTGGTTGGATGGATGGTTGGTTGGATGGTTGGTTGGATGGATGGTTGGTTGGATGGTTGGATGGTTGGTTGGATGGTTGGATGGATGGTTGGATGGATGGTTGGTTGGATGGATGGTTGGTTGGATGGATGGTTGGTTGGTTGGATGGATGGTTGGATGGTTGGATGGTTGGTTGGATGGATGATTGGTTGGTTGGATGGTTGGTTGGATGGTTGGTTGGATGGTTGGTTGGTTGGATGGTTGGTTGGATGGTTGGTTGGATGGATGGTTGGATGGATGGTTGGTTGGATGGTTGGTTGGATGCATGGTTGGTTGGTTGGTTGGTTGGTTGGATGGATGGTTGGTTGGTTGGATGGTTGGTTGGTTGGTTGGATGGATGGTTGGTTGGATGGTTGGTTGGATGCATGGTTGGTTGGTTGGTTGGTTGGATGGATGGTTGGTTGGTTGGATGGTTGGTTGGTTGGTTGGATGGATGGTTGGTTGGTTGGTTGGTTGGTTGGATGGATGGTTGGTTGGTTGGATGGTTGGTTGGTTGGTTGGATGGATGGTTGGTTGGATGGTTGGTTGGTTGGATGGATGGATGGTTGGATGGTTGGTTGGATGGTTGGTTGGCTGGTTGGTTGGTTGGATGGATGGATGGTTGGATGGTTGGTTGGTTGGATGGTTGGATGGTTGGTTGGATGGTTGGTTGGCTGGTTGGTTGGTTGGTTGGATGGATGGATGGTTGGATGGATGGTTGGATGGATGGTTGGTTGGATGGATGGTTGGTTGGTTGGATGGTTGGATGGTCAGATGAAAATGGTCAACATTGTTTAGGTGTTTTTATTTAGATTGTCCGATGGTCCCGTTTTCTGGATGTTCCTGAATGTGCCATGAGAGTGTTGGTAGGGAAGTCTCCTCTGGGTCGGAGCGACCCGTCAGAACCGGCAGGTTGGATCATCTCATGCTGTGCAGCATTTGGACCGGCTGGATTTGGACTTTAGCAGGTTGTTCTTCAGAACCAGAGTGGTTTTCCTTCAGGCTGAATTCAGATTCGAGTTTGGATCCGCCTGCTGTGACATAAAGTTCTGGTTCTGGTCCACCAGTTAATTGCATCAGAATGAGAGATTAGAGTCTGCTGTCACGTTTTAAAGAGGCCCTGCAGAATGTTGTCTTGCTGAAATTGGTTCCACATGTAAACGTTCTGCATGAGTTCTGGATTTGTTTGGTACCGGGCAGAACCGGGTCATTTCAGACCAACTCCTGGACCATCACCTCCAGTACCAGGTACAAACAGTTGGGATGGTGACATGACTTCCTGTAGCATTCTCCATCAGGTGGATCAGAGGATGAAATGATGTCTGGACCGAACCCATCCTCACAGCACCACTCAGACCCACTCTGCTGCTCCGACAACAACGCCGGGCCTGGAGACGAGTCCCTGGAGTCAGAACCGCTGCTGGATCTGAACCAGCAACCCGTCCTCTGCAGCTGGACGAGTCAGGGAGACAGCAGCTGGAGCCAAGATGGAGAACAGCCGAGATACGGGCAGTGAGTCCATTTCTTCACTGATGGTCAGTCAGTCAGTGAGTCAGTCAGTCAGTGAGTCAGTCAGTGAGTCAGTCAGTGAGTCAGTCAGTCAGTGAGTCAGTCAGTGAGTCAGTCAGTCAGTGAGTCAGTGAGTCAGTGAGTCAGTCAGTCAGTGAGTCAGTCAGTGAGTCAGTCAGTAAGTGAGTCAGTCAGTCAGTGAGTCAGTCAGTCAGTGAGTCAGTCAGTCAGTGAGTCAGTCAGTGAGTCAGTCAGTCAGTGAGTCAGTCAGTGAGTCAGTCAGTGAGTCAGTCAGTGAGTCAGTCAGTGAGTCAGTCAGTCAGTGAGTCAGTCAGTGAGTCAGTCAGTCAGTGAGTCAGTCAGTGAGTCAGTCAGTGAGTCAGTCAGTCAGTGAGTCAGTCAGTGAGTCAGTCAGTCAGTGAGTCAGTCAGTCAGTGAGTCAGTCAGTGAGTCAGTCAGTCAGTCAGTGAGTCAGTCAGTGAGTCAGTCAGTAAGTGAGTCAGTCAGTCAGTGAGTCAGTCAGTCAGTGAGTCAGTCAGTCAGTGAGTCAGTCATTGAGTCAGTCATTGAGTCAGTCAGTCAGTGAGTCAGTCAGTGAGTCAGTCAGTCAGTCAGTGAGTCAGTCAGTCAGTGAGTCAGTCAGTCATTGAGTCAGTCATTGAGTCAGTCAGTCAGTGAGTCAGTCATTGAGTCAGTCAGTGAGTCAGTCAGTCATTGAGTCAGTCAGTGAGTCAGTCAGTCAGTCATTGAGTCAGTCAGTCAGTCAGTGAGTCAGTCAGTCAGTCAGTCAGTCAGTCATTGAGTCAGTCAGTCAGTCAGTGAGTCAGTCAGTCAGTCAGTCAGTGAGTCAGTCAGTGAGTCAGTCAGTCACGTTTCAGTAATAAAGCAGTTCAAAGTGTTTACATCATAAAAACGCAAACATTCAAACTCATAGAATCAACAACTGGGAAAAGCAGGAAACATTTTGCCATCGTTACACATCAAAATGTTGATCAATGTTCCAGTTATTATTAATCAAAACAACTCTAACCAGCTGGTGTTTAGTGTAAATTGAAAGAAACTCAGTGTTTTGCCTGTTTTGCCGTTTTCTGGAAGTTTGTAGTTTATGAATGAATGCTGATGCCTCAACGATCTCCTGCAGTAAAGCACAAACATATTCCTTCTGAGTTGCTGGTTGCCTTGATTCATTGAAGAGAAACAAATTGTCTTTGGTAAATGTGAAAATCTGCACAAAGACAAATGCGCTTCTTAACGCTGAGAAGCGTTAGGAATTCATTTCTGAACTACGGAGCCCCACGGTTACTCTCAGAATATTTACAGTGTTTGGGTTTTCTTTGCCACTCCTTCCTGCAGGTTGGACAGGAAGTGGGTCCTCTGGCACGAGTTCATGCAGGAACACACCCACCTGGATGCCTGGCTGCGATTGGCTGAGCAGGCCATTAACAGCTTGAGCCCCGCCCACCTCACCTACAGCGCCTCCAAGGAGGAGCTGAGGAAGTTCCAGGTACTGCAGTGGGACAAAGTTGCTGAAAGGTCCTGATTTCTCCTGATTTTAGAAATTATTCTGATGGAGTGACAAACTATTATGTTTTCATTGAAAAAAATGGTTCAAATGAATTATTAAATATAAATCTAACATACATCGACATGGCGAGCAGTGGAGCTGCTGCTTTATGCTGATGACTTTGTGCCATATGTTCAGGGGCACCGCCAGGAATCTTGGGCCCCCTGACAAAAAATTAGATTGGGCCCCCCCGCGAAGCTGCTGTTACAATTTTTTGACCCATAAAAAGTGTCACAATTTTAAAGGCTTCCAATTGCCTTGCTTTATTTGGCCCAATACTGATAACTAGCACAATATTTACTGCTCATGAATTTAACATCCAACAGTCCACATCAGGTATGCAAGTAGGTTGTTTACATTTTTCTATTAGTTTTAGATACTGAAATGTCTCTACCAACAAGCAACCATCAAAAGCAACATGCAAAATACACATAAAACAATCCAGACTTCTCAAAATGTTATGTAGTTGCATTTTATTCAAGCTGCAGTACATAACTTTAATAAAAATATGTTTTCTCCATATTTGTTAAAGCTGTCACCATGTTGTAGCAGTTTGTTATGAGACAGATAATCTGTGAAAACAATCAATCTCCTCCATCTGCTTCCTGAATTACTATTACTGGTTAAAGTAATGAACCGTTCTGACCAAAACAACCAATCAGAACCAGGAGGAGGGTCTTAGCGCTGTCAATCATCCTCATTCACTCTCTGCTAAATGTGCTAATGGGGGAGAAACAACTTATTACAAGAAACTGTTTATCTGCCATCATTGGTAGCTATGCTAACTGAACTGAGCATTTACAACAGGCTATGCTAGTGGCAGAATAGCACAGAGCAAGGGGAGGAAGGATGAGCAGCAACATGAGATTGTGATTGACAGCACTAAAACTCTCCTGCCTCTGATTGGTTGTTTCTAGCACTGAGAGAAAGCAGAGGAAATAGATTTTCACAGTTTACCTCTCATACCAAACTGTCACAACATAATGACAGTTTTAAAATATTTTTTTTTATAAAAGTTACATACTGCAGCTTTAATTTCACTCAGGAGAGAACAGGTCAGGAGGGACGTGGGTTAGAGCTGCTGCTGACTGACTCGTCTGTTGTTAAGTGGTAAAAGGTACAAGGGACAAGTTAAATATATGAATATGTTGGTAATTTGTTTCCTTAACTCAGTGTTTCCCAAACATTTTCTTCGGCACCCCCCTATGGATTACAAATGGCTGTCTGGTTGAAACCAGCTTGTGCAGGGGGGTGGGGGGCATCGACTTTTTGGGGGCAAAATGAATGTACGTAGCTGAAAATAGACACCAACATCGGTAGCCTACAAGGTACTTGTTAAGCTTAAGGTTCTGTATTGATATTAGCTAGTCATCTTTTAGCTAACATTAGCTAGTCATCTTTTAGCTAACATTAGCTAGTCATCTTTTAGCTAACATTAGCTAGTCATCTTTTAGCTAACATTAGCTAGTCATCTTTTAGCTAACATTAGCTAGTCATCTTTTAGCTAACATTACCTGCATCCAGCAGCTTCACTCAACTCAGTCGGTTAGTTTGGAGGGAAAAACTGTGAAAAGTTCTTTGCGTTTTGCTGGTTTGCTGCCGTGATTCTAACACAAACCTACGTAGCTCCGCCCAGCAGCAGCAGGTCTCCTTCACAGGTGGAAACCCAGCGCGAGCGTCGTAGCGCTCATGTTGCGTTTAAAGGCGGCTCGGAAAAACAGGTTACAACATGTTAACAACGGATTAAACAGTTTTAACTGCTGATAAAAGTGACAGAGGACACAGATATGGGAAGTGAGGAAGCCTCTACTGTATCAAACTGACAGGAATAACAGAGAGTTGGTCATTCTAAGGTAAAAACCCAGCGCATACAGTGTTCATGTTTTGTTTTGTTTTTTCATCCAGACGGCTTCCCGCGCCCCCCTGCAATGACACGGCGCCCCCCCTAGGGGGCGAGCCCCACAGTTTGGGAACCTCTGTCTTAACTCATTTAATGCTAGTGAAATGGAGGCAAACAGTAGTCTGTAGCTAAGCTAACTGTGCTAAATGGTTGATAATCTCACACAGTCTACCCACCTCTTGGAGAAAAACTGGGTTATAAATTCACACTGGTCTTTTTCTCTCTTATCTCTCTTAGCAGCATAGTAACTGCCACAGTCGTTCTTGTTTCCTACTGTCTGCTGCTGAAAACGTCACCGTCAAGCAGGAACGAACCATTTCATGCAGGGGGGTTGGGGGGGTTCAGGGCAAATATGGATGTGTGTTTTTTGGTCTTGGAGAGGGAACATAAAAGTTTTACTGCTAAAAACAATCTTTGAAAATACAATATGATTAATTTTGTAATTGACAGGACCTCAATATTTTTTAATTTTTATGAACTAAAAATAAATAAATTGTGGAGGGCCCCCTGTCGGTCAGGGGCCCCTAGAATTGTCATCACTTTTACCCCTATGACTCAGAGGCTGCGGAGAGAGGCGGGATCCCAGCTGATCCGGTTGGACGGCCTGACCCGGAGGAACCGGATCCTTCCTCGGCTCTTCCAGGGCGCCGTCCAGGTTCGGCTGCTGGGGGCGGCACGGGAATGTGGGCGGCGATGGGACGAAGTGGACGCCAAACTGGAAACCATTACAGGACGACTGCAGGTCAGACTGAACTCTGACCAAAACCAGAACCAAACCACCTGGGTTCAGTAATAAATGATTTATTACTGAATAAAATAATAGAATTAATATCAAAGGAAAGCTGGAGGTTTTTTCAGATAGTTTTTGTGTTAAATGAGTTTTTTAGTGTTTTTATCTCTGTCTTCAGCTCTGTGTCTCAGAGTGGGAGGAGTTTGAAGCAGAGAGGGAGGAGCTTGCGCTCTGGTTGGCAGACATGGACGCTCGCCTCACAGAAATCGATCACATGACAGGAAGTAACTGTGAGAAGCTGAGAGAGCTCCAGGTGAGTTCCCGATGGCCCAGAGCATCACAGTAACACAACGGTCGGAGCATCATGACCTCTCCATCAGTCCTTCCAGCAGGTGCTGTGCGAGAACTCGGGTCGGGTCAACGACCTACTGCGGCGCGGCGAGGAGCTGATCCAGCGCCGTGAGCCGGCCGACGCTCGACGCGTGGAGAGCTACCTGCTGGAGCTGCTGCGCCGCTGCAGCCACGTCTACGACAACATCGCCCGCACGCACACCCGGCTGCTCAGCACCATGCTGGTAACCATGGAGACACTGAAACTGGGCCCAGGTTCTGGACTCTCAGGTTCTGGGTCTGGAGAGAATCCAAACTGGGACCAGTTCAGTTGACATTAAGTTGTTTGTTGGAAATTTTTGATGCGAAGGGGTGGCAGGATATGCCAGTGTGTATGTATAAAAAAAATTCCCTTCTCGCCCTCCGTGGGTGGTTTCTCTCTCTCTCTCTCTTTCATCCTCTGAGCTCGGGTCCTCTACCAGAGGCCTGGGAGCTTCAGGTTCTCCTCCAGTATCTTGGCTGTGCCTAGAACTGCACATTTCTGGACTGAGATGTCTGATGTTGTTCCTGGGATCTGTTTGAGCCACTGCTCCAGTTTGGGGGTGACTGCCCCGAGGGCCCCGATGACCACAGGCACCACTGTGGTCTTCACCTTCCAGGCCTTCTCCAGTTCCTCTCTGAGGCCCTGGTATTTCTCCAGTTGCTCCTTTTTCCTGATGTTGTGGTCACTTGGTATTGCTACATCCACCACAACGGCTTTCCTCTGTTCTTTATCCACCACCACAATGTCCGGTTGGTTCTCCATTACCATCTTGTCTGTCTGGATCTGGAAGTCCCACAGGATCTTAGCTCGGTCATTCTCCACCACCTTTGGGGGTGTCCCCCACTTTGACCTCGGGGATTCCAGTCCATATTCTGCACAGATGTTTGTGTACACCAGTGTTTCCCAAACATTTTCTGCGCCCCCCCTGTGGATTACAAATGGCTGTCTGGTTGAAACTACGCGTGTGACGGGGGAGGGGGGGCTTCGACTTTTCTGGGGGCAAAATGAATCGTAGCTGAAAATAGAGGCAGCGGGGGTTGATTAGCTGATTTAAACAGCTGCTCTACTGATGACGTGGTGGCGGGTTGACCTGTTTAATGCTAACGGAACCAAAACACACCGAACTGCGCAGCACATGCTAAGGCTATCAAAGCGGGCTAACCACAGTTAGGCTAGCATAACTGACCCACTGCTCACTTGTTCAATGTTTTCTCTAAATTAAAACTTTTTCCTCACCTGTGAAATGTGAAACTCTTGAACCTTGTTATCTATGGCTGTCATGGGGTTGAATTAACTGCTAAACACTTCGTCCATTTTTCAGATTCTTTGCGTGATTGTAGTATTTTCTTGACCAAAGGACAGCAATGGCGCACGTCATGTCCGGTCCAGTAATATATATCCATCCATATCAACGCTGCTGCCCGCTACTCAGGTGTCAGGTTACATTAAGGTGCATTCAATGTTATCGGAAAAAAGATTTTCCATAACTAGTTATTGAATTCATAGTCGCCAGCTGGGGTGGCAAGGCTAGGCTCTCATTTGCCACCCCAGTAGATCTGGCCCTGCTTCCTTTGTATTTCTTGGAGAAAAGAGGGCGGGGCAGACATGTCCAAACAGAAAGATGAAGATTCATCCTCATCCTCTTCCTCCTGCAGGTGTTCGAGGGTGACACGGTTCTGACCCGGCCTGCAGATTCTGGCTATCCTTCAGAGTCTGTCCTCCAGTCGGACCTGGACCCATCCTCGGTTCCGACCCCTCTCAGAAGTGAACCTTCAGAAAACCACCAGCTCTTTCCTTCAGATTTCAGACAGTCCATGAACGCAGCACCGACCGGGCTCGCCCATCGACCTCCGACACCTCCGTCATCGCCTACCCATGAGCACCTGGGGCTGGAGTGGGACCCTTCGGTAGACATCGGCCGCTCACTCTCTCACGACGATGCAGACTCTTCCTACTTCAGCGTCTGTACAGGTACTGACCCGACCCAGTTCCTCTCCAGTTCAGAACCCGTGATCCAACATGGCTGCCTCGATCTGAGGTTCTGACCTGAGGATGATGAAGGTCAGCTTCAGGACGCTCCTCTCTGCAGGTCTGTGCCAACCAGATGAGACCAAGAGGTGGAGCTACCTGAGCTCCTTCGACTCCCGCTCTGACATCAGTGCTGACATCACAAACCAGGAAGCAGCTCTGGTGAGTCACATGACCTCAATCGCAGAATCGGCCGGCTCAGGTTGGGGTCCGGGTCCGATCCTGGTCCGGGTCTGATCCTGGTCTGTGTCAGATCCAGGTCCAGGTCCAGGTCCAGGTCTGGTCCTGGTCTGGGTCAGATCCAGGTCCAGGTCCAGGTCTGGTCCTGGTCTGGGTCAGATCCAGGTCCAGGTCCAGGTCCAGGTCTGGTCCTGGTCTGGGTCAGATCCAGATCCAGGTCCAGGTCCAGGTCTGGTCTGGTCCTCAGAGTTGTCACCAGGTCTCCATTAGAAACTTGTTCACTCTGTCCCCTTAACATATTTGGACTCCAGAATCCAAATCAGTCCGACATCAAACCTTCAGTAAGAAACGCTCCAGGCTCCTCATGCCCACTGGGATGCATGGTGGAGGACCTGTGATGCTGTGGGTCTCTCTCCTAAGAAGCCAGATGCAATGACTGGAAACATGAACTGTTTGAAAACCAGAAGACTGGATGCAGAAATCTGGATTCTGGTAGAAAACTGCAGATGGATCTTTAGTCTCTTGGACTTCATGTCACATCAACCCAGAACTGTTTAAACCTTCTAGCGCAGTGGCCCCAGCGGTCCTGGAGGCCCGACATCCTGCGTGTTTTAGTTCTCTCCTGGTTTAACGCTGCTGGATCCAATGATGGCTCATTAGAAGAACACTGACCTGCTGAGGAAGAAGTTACCACCAGCAGGGAGAGAACTGAAACATGCAGGATGCCGGAACCCACTGTGGGCACCACTGGTCCTACAACTGACCACTGGTCCTACAACTGACCACTGGTCCTACAAACTGACCACTGGTCCTACAAACTGACCAAGCACATAACCATCTGACCAAAGTTACTTTTCCACAGGAATGGACGGACCAAACAGAACCAGGTCTGTTCTCACCGGTCACCATCAGACAGGAAGAGGACCAATGGGCCACCTCCAGTCCTAAAGCAGATCTCAACAAGCCAGTGAGGTTTGACGGAGGGCGGGTCAAGGCGTGGCTGAGGGTCCAAAGCTCCACCGCTGCAGAAATAATGACTTCCTGTTCCAGGGCGGTGCAGACGGACAGAGATGGGAAGGTGGGCTCGCTGACTGGAAGAGTTTTAGAGCAGGTTCTGAAGGTTCTGGTTCTGTTTCTGGTTCTAGATGAACCTTGGTGCTTTAGAGCTGGTTCAGCCAGAGATTAAATAATAATCCCTCAGTTTCATAGGCTGAAATCTGACCAATCAGAGCCCTCAATCCTCCCCTCGTGATTCTGATTGGATCTGTGTTTTCAGGACCCGCTCCATAGTGATGTTCTGACTCAGCAGGATCTTCATTTCGACAGCTGGCGTCGTCATGACGACAGACAGCATCCTATTCCTGTGCCCTCCTCCAGGGAACCAGCAGGAGCTGTGATTGGTTACCTGCAGTCAGCTCTACAGGTGAGTCCAGCAGGTTACAGGCAAAGATGTTCTGGTGGTGCTGCGGTTGAGCACAACCTACATGTGGAGGCCTCAGTCCTCAGCGTGACCGTCACAGGTTCGATTCCCGCCCTGGTGACCTCAGCCTTCTCTCATTACCCTCTGTCAAATAAAGGCCATTAGAGCCAATAAAACCTTACAGAAAAAGAGATGTTCGCTGTCAAGAGGCGTCACTCCTCCAGAATTCTGATGATCTGCTTCCTGTTGATCAGGAGGAAGAGGAGTCGTCTTGCTGTGATGAAGAGGAGCAGCTTCTCTCTGAGCCCAGGTGAGTATTCAGGTGTTCCAGAACCAGAACTTGATCCAGTTCCTGTTCTGCTCACACCCATTCCTCCCACAGTAGACCTTCCTCCTCCTCTTCATCAGCACTCCTCTTCCTCCTCCTGGCTGCTGCTCTCGTCCTGCTGGCTGGCCTCATCCTGGTTGCCATGGAGCCTCCCTGTCACCGTAGCAACAGGATGCCACGCTCCCTCCATCTGACACTGAGCTATGTCAACGGGCCGCCGCCCACCTGAAGCAGGTCAAAGGTCAACCCTCAGGGTCTCCCGCCCTTTCAGAACCAAACCCCAATCTCCTGAAGCCACTGCTGATCCAATCCGGTTTGATCCTGTCCAGTCCGACTCTTCCAAGAGACTGGCAGGGTTTCTCCTAACTTGGCAGCAGGAAGCGTTGGTCCCACATCCTGGATCTACTGGTTCTGGAGGTTCTGCATGATGAACCGGGTCTAGGCTCCTTAACTTCAGAATCGGACCATGAACAGAATGTGTTCGTTTGGATCTCTTGGTTCTGATCCAAGCTTGTGGAAAGCTTCCTGGAATCTGCATGATGAATTCCAGGATGTTTTCCCTCCAGCGAGTTTTCCGGCCGTCCCTTCTGCCTTGCTCTGAGTGTCTTTTTCAATATTTCTTGTTTGATGGTTTTTTTGTTCCAGGTTTGAATTTTTAAAATATTTTAAATTATTTTTAAAAAAAATTTAAAATAATTTTTAAAAAATTACTTTAGATGTCTATTATGTCTAGATTTCAGGAAGATTATCTGGGATTTTCAGGAATTCACACATGAATGTGGCTCTGCCATGTGGAACATTTCACTTTTTATATTTTGTTTCTATAAATTAAGAAAAATCATCTGGACTGTAGAAAAAAATTCTGTTTTTTGTAAAAGAATAAAATGAATAAAAGTTGTGAATTTGCTCCAGTTTTCACCTTGATAAAAAGATGGAATGTTTCCAGTATGATGAATGGCAGCGGTTCTGTTTGGACCCGACCACCCCGCCCTCAGCGGTTCTGTTTGATGGCCGGATCCGAATGGTCCGGTGATCCATGAAGATCCATCGGCTCCGGCTGCAGGGAGGATGGTTTAATGTGAGCAGAGAAAAGATTCCAGGGGATTTTAGATCACAGTTCAATCCCACACTGGAAAAATCCAGTTTCCACATTTAAGCGCTTCATGAGCTGCCTGGAAACACCTGGAAGTACCTGGAGAGGCCTGGAAGTTCTTAGCCTTGAGCGGGTTGGGCTCCAGGTGGTTCTGCCCAGCGAACCGGCTGCAGGTTCATTTTAAATCAATTGAGGAAGAAACCAGAATTTCATGTTTTCTGATCGACTGAAGGAAAATAAAACCTGCAGCTTCCAAACGTGCGGACATGTTGTGTCCATAGAACATGTTGGACCAGAACCAGCAGATTCCAGGAACATTCCAGAAGCGTTCCAGCTCCTCCGGCTCCAGGAATGTCAGGCCTGTCCTCTGTCAGAGGAACACTGGAAGCTTTGTTCGGTTCTGCTGAGACTCGGGAGGAGCTGCTGGTTGAAAACCGGCTGGGTCAAAATGGAGTCTGTGCTACGTCATAACAGAACCCCAGGAAACGGAGGCAGTCAGAAGTTCCCAAATAATAATGTTAAAGCCCCAATGTGAAAGATTGGGCCCAACAGGGGGTACTGTTGGTACCACTGGTACCGACCCAGTGGTACCGTCCTCAGAGGTTCTCCTGGTCACCACTAGGAGGGCCAGTGGATCACCTTAATGTTTATCTTTCATAAACAAACATTCATTACTATCTTCATTTGAACTGTAGCAACATGTCATAGTGTCTCCATGGTTACGGTCCCCAGTGTCTCCATGGTTACGGTCCCCAGTGTCCACTCAGTGCAGTATTCAACCTGCAATGAGCTCACTCAGCCACCGCTTCCCCAGGGCATTATGGGTAAACTCACAGTATTATGGTCTGTATTGACTCATGGGACTCACTCCAGAGACCTCACACACACACACACACACACACAGCCTTTTAATAAGGCTTAATAATTTGTCCACTGGGTGACATGAACCATAACTGGTCCCAGTCATTCCCAGTCTGAGTCCATCTGATGGTCCCACTGCAGTTCTGCTGGATTACTGGGCAGTCTTGATGGGACAGCTAAATCTGTCCAAGCAGCAGAAAACTAGGACATGTTTACCACCACCAGATTAGATCAGAGTGACCTTTGACCTCAGGAGTGCAGCTGACTCCAGTTGACCCAGATCCTGTTGGATCACTCATCAACTGATGGCTGATTGGCGATCCAGCCAGCCGGTTCTGGTTTGGCCTCCAGAACCGTCTGCAGATGTTTTTCCTTCAGTCCAGAGTAAAGATGGCGCCTGATAGAGGAACATCAGGACCTCCCAGTCTCCCCCTCCCGTCCACTTCCTGTTTCTGGTCCGCTTCCTGTTTCATGTCCTCTTTTCACACTGATCCCCTTTCCAGCTTTCCTGGAATCCAATTAGAGGAGATTCTTCCCAGCAACTGAGAACCTTAATCCCAGCTCCACCAATAGAGGTGAGAAGTGAAGATAAGTCAGGATCAGAGGCTTCACTGCTTCAGAGGATGGAGACGAAAACACTGCTGGCCCCAGCTAGCGGCTTCGGCTAGCAGCTTCAACTAGAGGCTTCAACTACCATCTTTAGCTAGCGGCCTTGGCTAGAGGCTTCAGCTAACGGCTTTGGCTAGCAGCTTCAGCTAGTAGTCCTGGAGTCTTGGTCCTGGAATAGTCAATAGTCTATTAGTAGTGTATTGGTAGTTAATGTGCTATTGTTAAACATTTTATTAAAATTTGCATTGTAAGCCATCATGCTAGTGTAAGTCAACATGATGATGACAGCATTAAAGCTAGCATTACCTTTTTAGCTAATTTTGACTAAAAAGGCAAAGTTGACTAAATTGATTAAATTAGTTCCTCAGCATGTTAGTGTAATCCAACATGATTATAATAGAATTTTAGCTAGTATTAGCATTTTAGCTAATTTTTCACACTAAAATGCAGTATGATACTGAATTGCAAAAATTGCTCTCTGCATGGTCTCGCCCGGAACGTGAGCTGGAGATAGGCACCAGCACCCCTCCCGACCCCACTGAGGGACAAAGGTGAAGGAAAATGGATGGATGGATGGATGGGCTCTCTGCATGGAGTGTTACCGAAGATGCTAGCATTTACTATAATTAATATTTTAGTTAGCTTTAGATTTTTAGCTAATTTAACTTTTAAATGTTTTTTTCCACACTACATGGAGTATGTTACTGTAGGTAGATGTTATCAATAGTATGTCAGCTAGCTTTAGCTTCTAGCTCCTTCTGCCTCAATCTGCTGTGACGTTAGCTTTGTAATCACTGTTCTGCACCACTTTCTGATGCTCTTTTAGGTGGGATTTTTGCATTGACTTAAAGCTTTTGCTCCAACTGTTTTTCTTTACACATCGTCCATCCTTTTGCTTTTTTCTGCTGCTTCTGTTGACTTCTTACATTTCTGCAAGTCTTCTGTTGTAGACTTCTAATGCTTCTGGCATTTTCACTAAAACCTTTCAGCTTACTGCTTTCACACTAGTTTTAGTTTATGTTGCTGTCCTTCATCTTTAAGTTAGCTGAGCTTCATTTATCTTATGTAGGACTTGCTTAACTTCTGATTTGAGCAAATCAGAGCAATAAAAAACTGCATCATCAGCAAGAAATATCCAGGAAAAACAGTAGTTTCCAAGTGAAGCTGCTGCTATTCAAACTGAACAGAGAATAACAGAAGACCATCAAATCAGCCAGTCAACTCTGCTGCAGCCATCTTCGAAGGAGAAGTTTATCTGTACAACACATTTCAGCAGCAAGGTGGGTCAATGTGCTTTACACAACAAAAACAGAAAATTACAAAATTATAAAGGAAACTGAACAAACATTGCAGTTTGATGAGTGGCATCACCAAAACCACCAACATCACCACACAAGGCGCCAAGTCCATCAACCATCAGAGACTGAAGGAGCGACGATCTGCTGCCGGAGGCGGGGCTACAGGAGGTTTCATCTCTACATCTTCATCTCTCCATCATTGACATCTCTCCATCTTTCCTTCCTATCTTCTCAGAGTGGGCAGGGCATCATAATGAGATCACTGCCCACTAATCAGCCGGAAGGCTTCTCATTGGCTGAGAGAGGAGGGACCGGCCCATGGCGGGGGTTGGCATGATGATGCAGATTGAAGCTGGCAGGTCGTTGCTGCACATAATGGGATTATGATGGAGCAGAGCAGCAGGCAGGACGTCTGGTGGTGAATGTCTCTGTCCCTCTGCGCTCACAGTGCCATGAAGACGATTGGTCTGAGCGCTGAAGCACACATCAGCGAGTCCTGGAGCTCCCAAGATGCTCCTTGGTTAAGGAGGGACGCCACCTTATAAATGTGACCTGATGTCAGCAGCAGTGATCAGGGAGGAGAACTGTTGGAACGGGAGCCATGCTAGCTATTTTAGGAGACGTAGCGACGACAGGGCAGCAGATATTATTACATCTTTACAGAGATTCTCAACAAGCATCTGGTCGAGGCTTCAAAGAAACAAACAATAAAATACAAGAAAAGAAAAAAGCAACTTTGGTTCTGTTAGCTGATATTACGGTTTATCTTCCTTTGGTTCACACTATGTTTGCTACTTTGGCTTTGCTAGCTAAGTTAGCTTAGCTTACTTTCTCCTGCCTTAGATCAAATTAGGTTAGCTGAGTTTATCATATCCTTTCTTATCTTAATTTCTGTAGCTTACTTTCTCATTAGTCCCTTAGCTTAGTGTAGCCGCCTTCATTGGACTTATCTGTTGTGTGTAATTGGTGAAAGGAACCAGCAGACGAGGACGCTGGGTGTATTGCAGCAGGTTTATTCTGTTTAAAACCAAAGTATTTTCAGCACAGCAGTTCTTGGGCTCTGGCTTCCCCACACACACCTTAAACAATCACAAGAACAAAAACAACCACGTTGGCACGGTAAACTCGATAAATGTTACTAGCGTGGGAATTAAATACCCAGTACAGTCCTGCGCTAAACATAAAACAATTTAACAACAATATATAAGAAGTTGCGAGTTTAGGAAACATACTGTTTAGGACATTTTGAAGATTTTAATACACAAACAGAAGACAGCTCTGTATGTTTACCTCTCCCCAGCGCAGCTCGGCCGAACTCAGGAGAGCAGCGGGAACACACAGGATGTGACGTGGAAAAGGGAAACAAGAAAATAAAAGCTTCTCCACCAAAATAAAATACAATTCGGAAACCTAGAAAAACAAATATAGATAATGAGGATGGACTTGGGGTGAAATATAAACATTTTTACACACTTGCTACATTAGCATAACTTAGCTTACATGTTTAACTTCAACAATGTTTTAGACTGATTTATCTTTGCTTACCTTAGTTACATTTATTCCACCTTTACATTATGAATTATATGAGCTAAATGTTTTCAAGTCAAGTCAACTTTATTATCAAAGATCTATGTAACAGGTTAACACAGAAGTTTGAAATTGCGTTTCACCAGGCTCCAATGTGCAATTAAATTAAACATATAAACATAAATAAGACATTGACAGTAACCCCCCCCCCCCCCACACACACACACACACACAGCAGAAGTGCAATCAGTGGACATACAGGAAATGTGAGGTAATGCAGATGCTGCAAGGTGTAAAGAGTAAAGTGCAAGTGGTGTGTGGTGTTTGTAGTTTATCTTCCTGTGGTTCATATTAACTTAATTTATGATTAGCTTCATTTAGATTTGATGATTGTAATTAACCCCAACTTTATTTCTCTTTCTGTAGTTTATGATCTCATTGCTACATAATCCAGTTTATGTTTCTGTAGCTTAGGGTTACAGGAGCATAGCCCTAAGCTTATCGTCGCTGTTTTCCAGGTGAGTGATGAGCCGCAGCCTGTTGTTCTCTGTGGTTCTGGTTTCCTTCCTGCTGAGGATGAGCGGTCAGCACAGACAAATCCTCCAGCAGAGGCTGAGCGTCGGAGCGCCGCATGAATCAGCAGCATGGGACACGGAGAGACGCATCCAGAGAGACAGCTCTGTCCAAAAATGAATCAGATTTACTGCAGAATAATCTCGCATCTCCTGATCACTGAAGAGCAAACACACATATTAAAGATGAATAAATATTTACACTCTGAAGCTGCATTCAGAGTTAGATCCGCTTCAGTTAAAATATTTAATCCGCTTCCATGAACATCAGATTAAAGCTGTGATGATTCTTCTTCCTCTTTTCTGGGATTCTCTGACCTGCTGGATGTCTGATGGCGACTTGTTCCTGTTTTCTGGAGCTTGGAGCTGATTTCTGTTTCAGTAGCGGTAAGATGGCAGCATCAACCCAGAAACATTCAGGAGAACACCAGAAGAAGAAGTGACATCAGGAAGGATCTGACAGAGCGCCAGACTGACAGGCTTCCACTCTGAGGAAGGGGATCGCTGGAGCGAATCAACAGATTATTGTAACTCAACCCAAACCTCTGAGACCGCAGTGTCAGGCAAACAGGAAGTGTTAGCAGACTGGAGGAAAAAGGAAGGAAGTGTGTTTTCTGCTCTTGTCTTCAGAAACCTGGAAGCTGATCAGCCTCATTCTGCTTTATTTTAGAGCTAAACTACAGATCTGTTACAGAAAGATTCTCCATTATGGAACACCGAAGAGATTAGCTTCAGGTTGGATGGAACAACAGCTGCAGCAGGATGGCTGTTCTGTACACTGGTTCTGATCCGGTTCTGAAGCTCCAGCGACGTTGGGTGACGACAGGATGACGGAAAATCAGGAGTGAGCGAGGAAGAGGAGATGGGGTGGAGGAAGGAGATGATAACGATAATGATCCGGATTAATGAGCCGAGAATCTCCTCCTCCTTATTCTAACATCTTTGTAGCTCCTGTCTAAATCTTTCCTGAATGGAAAACGATGTTCAGAACTGGACCAATCAGGACGCAGCTCCAGCCTGAGACCAGCTGCCATGATGGCGGCATGATGGCGGCCAGGCTGCCGGACGGCGGCGGAGCAGCCCAGAACTTTCCATGGTTCTGTTTCATAAAACCAGTCAGAGAGAAGAGGGAGGGGCGGGGGGGTAATCCTCTGTGATGAGTCACACTTCAGTGTTTTGGCGGTCTTTAGTTCAGAGACTGGCTGACACACACACACACAGCTTGTCTTCCTTGTGGATGGGGGTGCAGTGGGTCTTTGGGGGGTGGAGGACGCTGACATGCATCGCTGCACCACCACTGAAAGGAGAGAAGCTCCTCCCCCTCCTCATTCTGACCTTCATCTTTTCCCTCCATCCAGCCTCGTCTTCCTCAATCTGAGCCACACACACTTCTAAACCAGTGATGATGATGATGACGACGATGATGATGAAGTTGATAATGATGAAGAGCCAGAGGAAGGAGCAGTGACCAGATTCTCTAAGACATATAATAATAAATAACTAGAAAATTCCTGCAGAAATTTTAAGGGGCCTGCCAAGTGTGCCCATCACTTTAAACCCAGCGTTTCAAATTTGCCGTGAAAATTAGATATATGCAGGTCCGACATGCTTAACCCAACAACAGCACACAATAGCTGTAAATATTGTCAGGTGTGTTACGACGATATGAGACAATTTTTCAATTTTCAATTTTCAATAGTATTTATTAGTTCTTCACAAAGTAAAAAAAAACACTTTACTTTTTTTTGTAACAAAAATTACAATATCCCTTTAACATACATCACTTCCTTCTAAATAGGGGGAGTGAGACTTATACTTACAAAAACCCAAAACAATCTTTGGTGACATTTATAATCACATGCAGAGAGGGGAGGGGGGAAAGGGACTTGTTGACCTTCCGACCTTCTGCTCAGGCCTCTGTAGTAAAGTGTTCCATCGTGTTTAGAACTACAAAGATGGCGTTTTTGTAGTCCTAAGGAGCAGTTTGGCTTTTGTCTGTGTTCTGTTGCTATAGTGACCAAGCCTCCCCCTGTGTTTCTCCAGACAGGGGGAGAAACAATTCTATGTGTTTGAGCCAGCCAGTTTCACTCCAAAAAGCTGTTCGAACAACTCCTTTCCATTCGGGAACCGTGATACGTATTCGAAAACCGTTTGAAGCGTATGAGAGGGCTATTTGTCGTCTCATTTAGTACCGCGATTCATATCTGTAGCTCATTCACAGTAATTGCAGTGATGAGAGAAAAATGGTGTGCGCTGAGCTCAGAACTTTTTGCAGAAATGTATGTAAAAAGAGCAATTACATGATGTAAAAATTGTCAAGGCTTTTATTTTGAAAATCTTCAATAAGCTTCATTTGAAATTGCCACACTAATTTCATGTGTAATAGTGATCAGGTTAAATCAGTTATATAATGCTCAAAGCACAAGTTGTTTATAATACCAGCCAACTCCTCCTCTGTAATAACTGAGTGTTCCGCCATGTTGTAGTTCTGACATGCTGCTCAGGCCTCTGTTTTAACTGAGTCTTGGCCATAGATAGAACTACAGTTATGGCAGTTATGGCTGCTGGTTTGTAGTCCAAACCAGCAGATTTGCCTTTCTCTGGATTCTGTTGCTATAGCGATTGGCCCTCAGCCAACTGCTGTGTGTGTGAGACAAAAACCTGGGGAAGGATTTCAATCTTTGAGACAACCATGAAATGCTAATGTTAATGAACTGCCTTCACTATCCTGAGAAAAAAAACATAAAAAAAGATTTATATTATTTTGTGAGTGCAATTTTCAGAGTTTTATTTTGAAACTTTCAGTAAACTTAATTTTCATAACCACACTAATCCAATGTGTAACAGTGGTTTGGTTAATCTACCTGTATAATGCCCAAAACAGGAAGTAGTTCTAACTGCCAGCTCAGGCCTCCTCTGTAATAATTGAGTGTTCCGCCATGTTGTAGTTCTGACCTTCTGCTCTGCCCTCTGTATTAAAGTGTTCCGCCATATTTAGAACTACAGAGTATTTGTAGTCCAAACCCCAGCAGTCCTCCCTATCTCTGCATTCTGTTGCTATAGTGATGAAACTGCCCTGCGTGTGTGTCAGACTTATCTATCTTTATGAGACACCCAGTCAGTTTTAATGAAAAAAGCAGTCCGAACAACTGCTTCCCGTTCAGGATCCGTAAGCCCGATCCAAAAACCGTTTGAAGCATATGAGAGGGCTATTTGTCGTCTCATTTAGTACCGCGATTCATATCTGTAGCTCAATCACAGTAATTGCAGTGACGAGAGAAAAATGGTGTGCGCTGAGCTCAGAAATTTTTCAGAAAAGTCTGAAAATGAATGGTGGAGTGCCTGAAGGTACCCTGTCACTTGATTTTGCTTTGAAGCACCTTGACAGAAAACCGTAAGCCCTAGAGAAATTTTGAAGACATTTTACCGGAGCAGGCATGCGTATCAATGTCATGACCGAGTTTCAGACCGATAGACCAATTTTTGCACCCATGAGAGCGATTTCAAAATTATTTTGGGGTCAAAAATCCACTCTTTTTCTCACTCTAAAAAAGCGGCAGTTGGTGTCAGTTACACTCTGCGTTTCGGCAGTTGGAAATTTCGCTCGTTTTTCGCTTTTTACGTCGCCGTCGTAACTCCGATCCCCAATAAAAATAATAGCTCACTTGCCGGGATCGAGCCGCACGATTTGATACCACTTTTGTGGGTGGGCAGGCAGCGGTACGAGCCGCATTAACGGTAACGGAAGAATAATATATTATATTTATAAATAACTAGAAAAATAGCTGTTCCTAGCGAAACAGCCGTGAGAATGCATACTTGCAGAATGACTGCAGCAGAAATGCAAGAAAAAGTTGAGAAAAGCGTAAGAAGTAGGGAAAAGCAGAAGAAATTGAAATAGTTGAACAGTGATACGTAGCAAAGAGCAGAAATTAGCTGAAGAAGAAATTAGTACACAACCAGAAATATTTGATGGAGTGAAACTAAACATAAAGGGCCAAAGAAGCATATTTGCAGAATGATTTATGCAAAAATATAAGAAACTTGAGAACAAAGAGTAGGAAGTTGGAAAAAAGCATAAGAAAGCTACAGTCATATATTGTAAAAATCCTTTGCCCAGTAGTGGAACTTAGCAAAGGTGTTGCAGAATTCAGCTGAAGACGCAGAAGTTTGTGTGCAACCTGAATTATTTGAAAAAGTCAAAAAGTGAAACAGAGCATAAAAAAGACCATAGTTAGCTAAATTATGGTCTGTATAGATAGATAGATAGATAGATAGATAGATAGATAGATAGATAGATAGATAGATAGATAGATAGATAGATAGATAGATAGATAGATAGATAGATAGATAGATAGATAGATAGATATAAAATCAGAGATGTGCTGTCAGATGAGGCAGGAGAGCCAGAGCCACACCTGTCATCATGGAAAACTAATATATAACAATAACATAATTTATAAAGATTTTTTCACCCTGTGGTTTGTCCTATAAAGTCCCTATTTATCATTTGACTAAAATATGATGATGTTTTTTCTTCAAAATCGCTGAATTTTCCCATTAAAATGCTTGGAAGCGAAGCCGGTGAGGCAGCACCGAGCTGAGCCTCACCTGTGATTGCGCAACCTCTCGCTAAGAGCACCGGTTGCCATTCTATGAGAGCATGCTCCTCCTGTCTGTACGTCGCCAATAAAATGGTTAAAAACATTTAATGTATGAACCTATTTTCCATGATTTAGCTTATGTATTTAATGTACTGTGTTTTTATTTTCACCAACTGTGTGTGTCAACATGTTTCGTGTGCTGAGGAGCGATCATAAATGGCATATTATTTGAGACGGCAAACGCCATACAGATTAGAGGTGAGGCAGGCAGTTCTCATGCCTCATCGCTGGGGGCGCTCATGAACCCAGACATTGTGACTCCACAAGTGCAGAGTAAGAGATGGTAACAGCGAGCCGTCCAGCGAGCTAGCCACACAGTAGTTGTGCTGATACAGAGAGCGAGAAAGACGTGGTTTTGAGTTGCACTTTAACGGTTTCTCCCTTTGCTTTAAAGCACAGCACGAAATTAATAATATCTACATGTCTAAGTTTGATTGAGATCACGGAATCATGAATGGCATGTAAAGGAATAGCCTTTTTGCCCTCCAGCATTGTAGCATGCGAGAAATTTCCTTATGTAAACAATAACATGCAGGGGGTCTAGATTTGTAAATCCGATTATAAATAAGTAGGTGCCTCACCAGGTATGAACCTCACCGCAAGTCACTAATCTATCTATCTATCTATCTATCTATCTATCTATCTATCTATCTATCTATCTAGATAGATAGATCTATAGATAGATCTATCTATCTAGATAGATAGATCTATAGATAGATCTATCTAACTATGCTAAATAGATAGATAGATAGATAGATAGATAGATCTATGTATCTATGCTAGATAGATAGATAGATCTATGTATCTATGCTAGATAGATAGATCTATGTATCTATGCTAGATAGATAGATAGATAGATAGATAGATCTATCTATCTATCTATGCTAGATAGATAGCATAGATAGATGCTATCTATCTATGCTATCTAGATAGCATAGATATTTGAAGGAGTAAAACACAGCAAAACCAAAAGCAAAAAGGATGAGAAGAAGCAGAACATTTTCATATATTAATTGCTAAAATTGATTAAAAATTGCAGAAGACCTTAGAAGATAGTAAAAACCAGTAGAACCAGAAGGCAAAACAGAAAAGCAGACTTGCAGAATGCATAGAAAGAGATAAAAAAAGTGGAAGTTGAAGGCATAGAGAAAAGTTGAAAAGGTGAAAGGTAGTAAAACCAGTGGAAGGCAGTAGAAACCAGTAGAACCAGAAGGCAAAACAGAAAAGCAGACTTGAAGAATGCATAGAAACAGCTTAAAACAGAGCACAAGACAAAAATACATTGAAAGAATAGGAGAAAGTGTGACATGGTTGTACTCCAGAAGAGTTTGACAGAAAACAGTAAGACCTGTAGCAACAAAACTTATAATTCCATAAAGTAGACACACGTAGCTACATTTTAATGCATAAATTATTTCTCTACAGTGAAATATGTATGAACAGCATCATTTTGTTTGTCAAAAAGGAGAAAAAAGTTCAAAAACGGCAGTTACTACAGTGCACACTCTAGCAACTGACGTCTGTTAGTGAATTCCACCATAGGAATGAATGGGGCAAAAATTTGCACAAAAGGGCAATTATTTCAAAAAGTGCAATAGTGAAGTTTACCAAAAGTCATAGCAGAATTCTCCTGAAGAAGCTGAACGTTTTGATATATGAATTAGTACAATTAGTGAAAGATAGTAGAAGTAGTTAAAGGACGAAAAACGTACGGAAGCCAGAATAATAATAACTAGAAAAATAGCTGTTCCTAGCGAAACAGCCGTGAGAATGCATATTTGCAGAATGACTGCAGCAGAAATGCAAGAAAAATTTGAGAACAAAGAATAAGAAGTAGGAAAAAAGCATAAGAAAGCTACAGTCATATATTGTAAAAATCCTTTGCCCAGTAGTGGAACTTAGCAAAGGTGTTGCAGAATTCAGCTGAAGACGCAGAAGTTTGTGTGCAACCTGAATTATTTGAAAAAGTCAAAAAGTGAAACAGAGCATAAAAAAGACCATAGTTAGCTAAATTATGGTCTGTATATATATATAGATAGATAGGTAGATAGATAGATATAAAATCAGTGATGTGCTGTCAGATGAGGCAGGAGAGCCAGAGCCACACCTGTCATCATGGAAAAATAATATATAACAATAACATCATTTATAAAGATTTTTTCACCCTGTGGTTTGTCCTATAAAGTCCCTATTTATCATTTGACTAAAATATGATGATGTTTTTTCTTCATAATCGCTGAATTTTCCCATTAAAATGCTTGGAAGCGAAGCCGGTGAGGCAGCACCGAGCTGAGCCTCACCTGTGATTGCGCAACCTCTCGCTAAGAGCACCGGTTGCCATTCTATGAGAGCAGCTCCTCCTGTCTGTACGTCGCCAATAAAATGGTTAAAAACATGTATGAACTTATTTTCCATAATTTAGCTTATGTATTTAATGTAATGTGTTTTTATTGTCACCAACTAAGTGTGTAACGTGATTTGTGTGATGAGGAGCGATCATAAACGGCAGAGAACAGATGAGTGAGGCAGGCAGTTCTCATGCCTCATCGCTGGGGGCGCTCATGAACCCAGACATTGTGACTGCACAACTGCAGAGTAAGAGATGGTAACAGCGAGCCGAACAGCGAGCTAGCCACACAGTAGTTGTGCTGATACAGAGAGTGAGAAAGACGTGGTTTTCAGTGGTACTTTACGGTTTCTCCCTTTTCTTTTAAGCACAGCACGAAATTAATAATATCTACATGTCTAAGTTTGATTGAGATCACGGAATCATGAATGGAATGTAAAGGAAAAGCCTTTTTGCCCTCCAGCATTGTAGCATGCGAGAAATTTCCTTATGTAAACAATAACATGCAGGGGGTCTAGATTTGTAAATCCGATTATAAATAAGTCGGTGCCTCACCAGGTATGAACCTCACCGCAAGTCACTAAACTATCTATCTATCTATCTATCTATATATCTATCTATCTATCTATCTATCTATCTATCTAGATAGATAGATATCGCTGTTCTTGACATTACAAATTTGATGAGAGAACATCAAATTTTTTGTATAACTTAGTTTTTTTATTTGTAATGTCAAGAACAGCGATTTTTTTATGGCTATAGATAGATAGATAGATAGATAGATAGATAGATAGATAGATAGATAGATAGATAGATAATCAGTGATGTGCTGTGAGGCAGCAGCGAACTGAGCCTCACCTGTGATTGCACAACCTCTCGCTAACTGCACCGGTTGCCATGCTCCTTCTGTCTGTACGTTGCCAATAAAATGGTTAAAACATTTAATTCATGAACTGATTTTCCATAATTTAGCTTATGTATTTAATGTACTGTGTTTTTATTGTCACCAACTGAGTGTGTAACGTGATTTGTGTGATGAGGAGCGATCATAAACGACGGAGAACAGATGCGGAGTGAGGCAGGCAGTTCTCGTGTCTCATCGCTGGGGGCGCTCATGAACCCAGACAGTGTGACTGCACAACTGCAGAGTAAGAGACGGTAACAGCGAGTTGGCAATACAGTGGCTGCTCTTATACAGAGAGCGAGAAAGACGTGGTTTGAGTTGTACTCTCACGGTTTCCCCGTGAGAATCTATCTACAATCTATCTATCAAATTAGTACAGATCCAGAAATATTTGAAGGAGTGAAACTTAGTAAAGGTTTTGCAGATTTCAGCTGAAGAAGCAGAAGTTTTTGTGCAACATGAATTATTTGAAAAGTCAAAAAGTGAAACAGCGTAATAATATCATAATTAGCACAAGAGGAAATTCGTGCAAAACCATAAATAGTTTAAACAGTTGAACAGTGAAACAGCAATAAGCTTACATTAAGGGAAGCAGAAAAACCAGAAATATTTGAATTAGTAAAACAGCAAAACCAAAAGCAAAAAGGATCAGAAGAAGCAGAACATTTTCATATATTAATTGCTAATATTGAATAAAAATTGCAGAAGAAATTAGAAGATAGTGAAAACCAGTAGGACCAGAAGGCAAAACAGAAAAGCAGACTTGCAGAATGCGCAGAAAGAGATAAAAACAGTGGAAGATGAAGGCATCTTCATCTTGAAAAGGTGAAAGGTAGTAAAACCAGTGGAAGGCAGTAGAAACCAGTAGAACCAGAAGGCAAAACAGACAAGTACACTTGCAGAATGCATAGAAACAGATTAAAACAGAGCACAAGACAAAAATACATTGAAAGAATAGGAGAAAGTGTGACATGGTTGTACTCCAGAGGAGTTTGACAGAAAACAGTAAGACCTGTAGCAACAAAACTTATAATTCCATAAAGTAGACACACGTAGCTACATTTTATTGCATAAATTATTTCTCTACAGTGAAATATGTATGAACAGCATCATTTTGTTTGTCAAAAAGCAGAAAAAAGTTCAAAAACGGCAGTTAGTAGAGTGTCCCCTCTAGCAACTGACGTCAGTTAGTGAATTCCACCATAGGAATGAATGGGGCAATAAATTTGCACAAAAGGGCAATTATTTCAAAAAGTGCAATAGTGAAGTTTACCAAAAGTCATAGCTTGAATCTCCAGAAGGAGCTGAACGTTTTGATATATGAATTAGTACAATTAGTGAAAGATAGTGGAAGTAGTTGAAGGACAAAAAACGTACGGAAACAGAATAATAATAATAATAATAATAATAATAAAGGGAAACAGAAACACTAGTAGTGAGAATGCATTGAATGCATTCTCACTGACTAGAAAAATAGCTGTTCCTAGCGAAACAGCCGTGAGAATGCATATTTGCAGAATGACTGCAGCAGCAATTGAAGAAAATGTAGAGAAAAGCGTAAGAAGTCAGAGAAGGCAGAAGACATTGAAATAGTTGAAACAGTGAAATTAAAATAGTTAAAAGGAGAAAAACAGCAAAACCAAAAGCAAAAAGGATCAGAAGAAGCAGAACATTTTCATATATTAATTGCTAAAATTGAATAAAAATTGCAGAAGAACTTAGAAGACAGTAAAAACCAGTAGAACCAGAAGGCAAAACAGAAAAGCAGACTTGCAGAATGCATAGAAAGAGATAAAAACAGTGGAAGATGAAGGCATAGAGAAAAGTTGAAAAGCTGAAAGGCAGTAAAACCAGTGGAAGGCAGTAGAAACCAGTAGAACCAGAAGGCAAAACAGAAAAGTAGACTTGCAGAATACATAGAAACAGATAAAAATAGTGGAAGTTGAAGGCATAGAGAAAAGTTGAAAAGCTGAAAGGTAGTAAAACCAGTGGAAGGCAGTAGAAACCAGTAGAACCAGAAGGCAAAACAGAAAAGTAGACTTGCAGAATGCATAGAAACAGATTAAAACAGAGCACAAGAGAAAAATACATTGAAAGAATAGGAGAAAGTGTGACATGGTTGTACTCCAGAGAAGTTTGACAGAAAACAGTAAGAGCTATAGCAATAATAGTAATAATTCCATAAAGTAGACACACGTAGCTACATTTTAATGCATAAATTATTTCTCTACAGTGAAATATGTATGAACAGCATCAATTTGTTTGTCAAAAAGCAGAAAAAGTTCAAAAACGGCAGTTACTACAGTGTCCACTCTAGCAACTGACGTCAGTTAGTGAATTCCACCATAGGAATGAATGGGGCAATAAATTTGCACAAAAGGGCAATTATTTCAAAAAGTGCAATAGTGAAGTTTACCAAAAGTCATAGCAGAATTCTCCTGAAGGAGCTGAACGTTTTGATATATGAATTAGTACAATTAGTGAAAGATAGTGGAAGTAGTTGAAGGACAAAAAACGTACGGAAACAGAATAATAATAATAACTAGAAAAATAGCTGTTCCTAGCGAAACAGCCGTGAGAATGCATATTTGCAGAATGACTGCAGCAGAAATGGAAGAACCTTAAAGAGAAGCTTCAGAAGTAGAAGAAAATGAAATAGTTGAAATGTAGCAAACAGCATAAATCAGCAGAAGCAGAAATTTAGTAGAAGGAGAAATTAGTACACAACCAGACATATTTGAAAAAGTGAAGCTTAGCATAATGGGCCAAAGAAGCATATTTACAGAATGATTGATGGAGAAATATGAAAAATTTGAGAACAAAGAATAAGAAGTAGGAAAAAAGCATAAGAAAGCTGCAGTTATACATTGTAGAAATCCTTTGTCAAGTAGTGAAACTTAGTAAAGGTATGCCACTATTCAGCTGAAGAAGCAAAAGACATTGTGACTCCACAAGTGCAGAGTAAGAGATGGTAACAGCGAGCCGTCCAGCGAGCTACCCACACAGTAGTTGCGCTGATACAGAGTGAGAAAGACGTGGTTTTGAGTTGCACTTTAACGGTTTCTCCCTTTGCTTTTAAGCACAGCACGGAATTAATAATATCTACATGTCTAAGTTTGATTGAGATCATGGAATCATGAATGGCATGTAAAGGAATAGCCTTTTTGCCCTCCAGCATTGTAGCATGCGAGAAATTTCCTTATGTAAACAATAACATGCAGGGGGTCTAGATTTGTAAATCCGATTATAATTAAGTCGGTGCCTCACCAGGTATGAACCTCACCGCAAGTCACTAAACTATCTATCTATCTAGATCTATCTATATAGATGTATCTATCTATCTATCTATCTATCTAGATCTATCTATATAGATCTATCTATCTAGATCTATCTATATAGATCTATCTATCTAGATCTATCTATATAGATCTATCTATCTATCTATCTATCTATCTATCTATCTATCTATCTATCTATCTAGATAGAAATCGCTGTTCTTGACATTACAAATTTTATGAGAGAACATCAAATTTTTTGTATAATTTTTATTTGTAATGTCAAGAACAGCGATTTTTTTATGGCTATAGATAGATAGATAGATAATCAGTGATGTGTTGTGAGGCAGGAGAGGCAGAGCCTCACCTGTCATCATGGAAAAATAATATATAATAAAATCCTTTATAAAGATTTTTTCACCCTGTGGTTTGTACTATGAAGCCCCAAATGCAGGTGACTCTAAGAACGCCGCCTTAAGCCACTCAACTGCGCTCATACTGCTCCTCCCTTTCAAATGCTTGGAAGCGAAGCCCGTGAGGCAGCACCGAGCTGAGCCTCACCTGGGATTGCGCAACCTCTCGCTAAGAGCACCGGTTGCCATTCTATGAGAGCATGCTCCTCCTGTCTGTACGTCGCCAATGAAATGGTTAAAACATTTAATGTATGAACCTATATTCCATTATTTAGCTTATGTATTTAATGTACTGTGTTGTTATTGTCACCAACGTGTTTCGTGTGCTGAGGAGCAATCATAAATGGCATATTATTTGGGACGGCAAACGCCATACAGATTATAGGTGAGGCAGGCAGTTCTCATGCCTCATCGCTGGGGGCGCTCATGAACCCAGACATTGTGACTCCACAACTGCAGAGTAAGAGATGGTAACAGCGAGCCGTCCAGCGAGCTAGCCACACAGTAGTTGCGCTGATACAGAGAGCGAGACAGACGTGGTTTTTAGTTGTACTTTTAACGGATTCTCCCTTTGCTTTTAAGCACAGCACGAAATTAATAATATCTACATGTCTAAGTTTTATTGAGATCATGGAATCATGAATGGCATGTAAAGGAATAGCCTTTTTGCCCTCCAGCATTGTAGCATGCGAGAAATTTCCTTATGTAAACAATAACATGCAGGGGGTCTAGATTTGTAAATCCGATTATAATTAAGTCGGTGCCTCACCAGGTATGAACCTCACCGCAAGTCACTAAACTATCTATCTATCTAGATCTATCTATCTAGATCTATCTATCTATCTATCTAGATCTATCTATCTAGATCTATCTATCTATCTATCTATCTATCTATCTATCTATCTATCTATCTATCTATCTATCTATCTATCTATCTATCTATCTATCTATCTATCTAAACCAAAAGCAAAAAGGATCAGAAGAAGCAAAACATTTCAATATATTAATTGCTAAAATTGAATAAAAATTGCAGAAGAACTTAGAAGATAGTAAAAACCAGTAGAACCAGAAGGCAAAACAGAAAAGCAGACTTGCAGAATGCATAGAAACAGATTAAAACAGAGCACAAGAGAAAAATACATTGAAAGAATAGGAGAAAGTGTGACATGGTTGTACTCCAGAGAAATTTGACAGAAAAGAGTAAGACCTGTAGCAATAATAGTAATAATTCCATAAAGTAGACACATGTAGCTACATTTTAATGCATAAATTATTTCTCTACAGTGAAATATGTATGAACAGCATCATTTTGTTTGTCAAAAAGCAGAAAAAGTTCAAAAACGGCAGTTAGTAGAGTGTCCCCTCTAGTAACTGACGTCAGTTAGTGAATTCCACCATAGGAATGAATGGGGCAATAAAGTTGCACAAAAGGGCAATTATTTCAAAAAGTGGAACAGTGAAGTTTACCAAAAGTCATAGCAGAATTCTCCTGAAGGAGCTGAACGTTTTGATATATGAATTAGTACAATTAGTGAAAGATAGTGGAAGTAGTTGAAGGACAAAAAACGTACGGAAACAGAATAATAATAATAATAAAGGGAAACAGAAACACTAGTAGTGAGAATGCATTGAATGCATTCTCACTGACTAGAAAAATAGCTGTTCCTAGCGAAACAGCCGTGAGAATGCATATTTGCAGAATGACTGCAGCAGAAATGCAAGAAAAATTTGAGAACAAAGAATAAGAAGTAGGAAAAAAGCATAAGAAAGCTACAGTCATATATTGTAAAAATCCTTTGCCCAGTAGTGGAACTTAGCAAAGGTGTTGCAGAATTCAGCTGAAGACGCAGAAGTTTGTGTGCAACCTGAATTATTTGAAAAAGTCAAAAAGTGAAACAGAGCATAAAAAAGACCATAGTTAGCTAAATTATGGTCTGTATATATATATATAGATAGATAGGTAGATAGATAGATATAAAATCAGTGATGTGCTGTCAGATGAGGCAGGAGAGCCAGAGCCACACCTGTCATCATGGAAAAATAATATATAACAATAACATCATTTATAAAGATTTTTTCACCCTGTGGTTTGTCCTATAAAGTCCCTATTTATCATTTGACTAAAATATGATGATGTTTTTTCTTCATAATCGCTGAATTTTCCCATTAAAATGCTTGGAAGCGAAGCCGGTGAGGCAGCACCGAGCTGAGCCTCACTTGTGATTGCGCAACCTCTCGCTAAGAGCACCGGTTGCCATTCTATGAGAGCAGCTCCTCCTGTCTGTACGTCGCCAATAAAATGGTTAAAAACATGTATGAACTTATTTTCCATAATTTAGCTTATGTATTTAATGTAATGTGTTTTTATTGTCACCAACTAAGTGTGTAACGTGATTTGTGTGATGAGGAGCGATCATAAACGGCAGAGAACAGATGAGTGAGGCAGGCAGTTCTCATGCCTCATCGCTGGGGGCGCTCATGAACCCAGACATTGTGACTGCACAACTGCAGAGTAAGAGATGGTAACAGCGAGCCGAACAGCGAGCTAGCCACACAGTAGTTGTGCTGATACAGAGAGTGAGAAAGACGTGGTTTTCAGTGGTACTTTACGGTTTCTCCCTTTTCTTTTAAGCACAGCACGAAATTAATAATATCTACATGTCTAAGTTTGATTGAGATCACGGAATCATGAATGGAATGTAAAGGAAAAGCCTTTTTGCCCTCCAGCATTGTAGCATGCGAGAAATTTCCTTATGTAAACAATAACATGCAGGGGGTCTAGATTTGTAAATCCGATTATAAATAAGTCGGTGCCTCACCAGGTATGAACCTCACCGCAAGTCACTAATATATATCTATCTATCTATCTATATATCTATCTATCTATCTATCTATCTATCTATCTATCTATCTATCTATCTATCTATCTATCTATCTATCTAGATAGATATCGCTGTTCTTGACATTACAAATTTGATGAGAGAACATCAAATTTTTTGTATAACTTAGTTTTTTTATTTGTAATGTCAAGAACAGCGATTTTTTTATGGCTATAGATAGATAGATAGATAGATAGATAGATAGATAGATAGATAGATAGATAGATAGATAGATAGATAGATAGATAGATAGATAATCAGTGATGTGCTGTGAGGCAGCAGCGAACTGAGCCTCACCTGTGATTGCACAACCTCTCGCTAACTGCACCGGTTGCCATGCTCCTTCTGTCTGTACGTTGCCAATAAAATGGTTAAAACATTTAATTCATGAACTGATTTTCCATAATTTAGCTTATGTATTTAATGTACTGTGTTTTTATTGTCACCAACTGAGTGTGTAACGTGATTTGTGTGATGAGGAGCGATCATAAACGACGGAGAACAGATGCGGAGTGAGGCAGGCAGTTCTCGAGTCTCATCGCCGGGGGCGCTCATGAACCCAGACAGTGTGACTGCACAACTGCAGAGTAAGAGACGGTAACAGCGAGTTGGCAATACAGTAGCTGCTCTTATACAGAGAGCGAGAAAGACGTGGTTTGAGTTGTACTCTCACGGTTTCCCCGTGAGAATCTATCTACAATCTATCTATCAAATTAGTACAGATCCAGAAATATTTGAAGGAGTGAAACTTAGTAAAGGTTTTGCAGATTTCAGCTGAAGAAGCAGAAGTTTTTGTGCAACATGAATTATTTGAAAAGTCAAAAAGTGAAACAGCGTAATAATATCATAATTAGCACAAGAGGAAATTCGTGCAAAACCATAAATAGTTTAAACAGTTGAACAGTGAAACAGCAATAAGCTTACATTAAGGGAAGCAGAAAAACCAGAAATATTTGAATTAGTAAAACAGCAAAACCAAAAGCAAAAAGGATCAGAAGAAGCAGAAAATTTTCATATATTAATTGCTAAAATTGAATAAAAATTGCAGAAGAACTTAGAAGATAGTAAAAACCAGTAGGACCAGAAGGCAAAACAGAAAAGCAGACTTGCAGAATGCGTAGAAAGAGATAAAAACAGTGGAAGATGAAGGCATCTTCATCTTGAAAAGGTGAAAGGTAGTAAAACCAGTGGAAGGCAGTAGAAACCAGTAGAACCAGAAGGCAAAACAGAAAAGTAGACTTGCAGAATGCATAGAAACAGATTAAAACAGAGCACAAGACAAAAATACATTGAAAGAATAGGAGAAAGTGTGACATGGTTGTACTCCAGAAGAGTTTGACAGAAAACAGTAAGACCTGTAGCAATAATAGTAATAATTCCATAAAGTAGACACACGTAGCTACATTTTAATGCATAAATTATTTCTCTACAGTGAAATATGTATGAACAGCATCATTTTGTTTGTCAAAAAGCATAAAAAGTTCAAAAACGGCAGTTACTACAGTGTACACTCTAGCAACTGACGTCAGTTAGTGAATTCCACCATAGGAATGAATGGGGCAATAAATTTGCACAAAAGGGCAATTATTTCAAAAAGTGCAATAGTGAAGTTTACCAAAAGTCATAGCAGAATTCTCCTGAAGGAGCTGAACGTTTTGATATATGAATTAGTACAATTAGTGAAAGATAGTGGAAGTAGTTGAAGGACAAAAAACGTACGGAAACAGAATAATAATAATAATAATAATAAAGGGAAACAGAAACACTAGTAGTGAGAATGCATTGAATGCATTCTCACTGACTAGAAAAATAGCTGTTCCTAGCGAAACAGCCGTGAGAATGCATATTTGCAGAATGACTGCAGCAGAAATGCAACCAGTGGAAAACCAGTGGAAGTTGAAGGCATACAGAAAAGTTGAAAGGCAAAAAGATAGTAAAAACCAGTGGAAGTTGAAGGCATACAGAAAAGTTGAAAAGCTAAAAGATATTAAAAACCAGTGGAAGTTGAAAGCATACATATAAGTAGACAAGCAGAATGCACTGAAACATATAAAAACAGAGCACAAGAGAAAAATACATTGAAAGAATAGGAGAAAGTGTGACATGGTTGTACTCTAGAGAAATTTGACAGAAAACAGTAAGACCTGTAGCAATAATAGTAATAATTCCATAAAGTAGACACACGTAGCTACATTTTAATGCATAAATTATTTCTCTACAGTGAAATATGTAAGAACAGCATCAATTTGTTTGTCAAAAAGCAGAAAAAGTTCAAAAACGTCAGTTACCAGAGTGTACACTCTAGCAACTGATGTCAGTTAGTGAATTCCACCATAGGAATGAATGGGGCAATAAATTTGCACAAAAGGGCAATTATTTCAAAAAGTGCAATAGTGAAGTTTACCAAAAGATAAAGCAAGATTCTCCTGAAGGAGCTGAACGTTTTGATATATGAATTAGTAGAATTAGTGAAAGATAGTAGAAATAGTTAAACGACAAAAAACGTACGGAACATTATATAATAATAATAATAATAATAATAAAGGGAAACAGAAACACTAGTAGTGAGAATGCATTGGATGCATTCTCACTGATAACTAGAAAAATAGCTGTTCCTAGCGAAACAGCCGTGAGAATGCATATTTGCAGAATGACTGCAGCAGAAATGCAAGAAAAATTTGAGAACAAAGAATAAGAAGTAGGAAAAAAGCATAAGAAAGCTACAGTCATATATTGTAAAAATCCTTTGCCCAGTAGTGGAACTTAGCAAAGGTGTTGCAGAATTCAGCTGAAGACGCAGAAGTTTGTGTGCAACCTGAATTATTTGAAAAAGTCAAAAAGTGAAACAGAGCATAAAAAAGACCATAGTTAGCTAAATTATGGTCTGTATATATATATATAGATAGATAGGTAGATAGATAGATATAAAATCAGTGATGTGCTGTCAGATGAGGCAGGAGAGCCAGAGCCACACCTGTCATCATGGAAAAATAATATATAACAATAACATCATTTATAAAGATTTTTTCACCCTGTGGTTTGTCCTATAAAGTCCCTATTTATCATTTGACTAAAATATGATGATGTTTTTTCTTCATAATCGCTGAATTTTCCCATTAAAATGCTTGGAAGCGAAGCCGGTGAGGCAGCACCGAGCTGAGCCTCACCTGTGATTGCGCAACCTCTCGCTAAGAGCACCGGTTGCCATTCTATGAGAGCAGCTCCTCCTGTCTGTACGTCGCCAATAAAATGGTTAAAAACATGTATGAACTTATTTTCCATAATTTAGCTTATGTATTTAATGTAATGTGTTTTTATTGTCACCAACTAAGTGTGTAACGTGATTTGTGTGATGAGGAGCGATCATAAACGGCAGAGAACAGATGAGTGAGGCAGGCAGTTCTCATGCCTCATCGCTGGGGGCGCTCATGAACCCAGACATTGTGACTGCACAACTGCAGAGTAAGAGATGGTAACAGCGAGCCGAACAGCGAGCTACTCACACAGTAGTTGTGCTGATACAGAGAGTGAGAAAGACGTGGTTTTCAGTGGTACTTTACGGTTTCTCCCTTTTCTTTTAAGCACAGCACGAAATTAATAATATCTACATGTCTAAGTTTGATTGAGATCACGGAATCATGAATGGAATGTAAAGGAAAAGCCTTTTTGCCCTCCAGCATTGTAGCATGCGAGAAATTTCCTTATGTAAACAATAACATGCAGGGGGTCTAGATTTGTAAATCCGATTATAAATAAGTCGGTGCCTCACCAGGTATGAACCTCACCGCAAGTCACTAATATCTATCTATCTATCTATCTATCTATCTATCTATCTATCTATCTATCTATCTATCTATCTAGATAGATATCGCTGTTCTTGACATTACAAATTTGATGAGAGAACATCAAATTTTTTGTATAACTTAGTTTTTTTATTTGTAATGTCAAGAACAGCGATTTTTTTATGGCTATAGATAGATAGATAGATAGATAGATAGATAGATAGATAGATAGATAGATAGATAGATAGATAGATAGATAGATAGATAGATAGATAGATAATCAGTGATGTGCTGTGAGGCAGCAGCGAGCTGAGCCTCACCTGTGATTGCACAACCTCTCGCTAACTGCACCGGTTGCCATGCTCCTTCTGTCTGTACGTTGCCAATAAAATGGTTAAAACATTTAATTCATGAACTGATTTTCCATAATTTAGCTTATGTATTTAATGTACTGTGTTTTTATTGTCACCAACTGAGTGTGTAACGTGATTTGTGTGATGAGGAGCGATCATAAACGACGGAGAACAGATGCGGAGTGAGGCAGGCAGTTCTCGAGTCTCATCGCCGGGGGCGCTCATGAACCCAGACAGTGTGACTGCACAACTGCAGAGTAAGAGACGGTAACAGCGAGTTGGCAATACAGTAGCTGCTCTTATACAGAGAGCGAGAAAGACGTGGTTTGAGTTGTACTCTCACGGTTTCCCCGTGAGAATCTATCTACAATCTATCTATCAAATTAGTACAGATCCAGAAATATTTGAAGGAGTGAAACTTAGTAAAGGTTTTGCAGATTTCAGCTGAAGAAGTAGAAGTTTTTGTGCAACATGAATTATTTGAAAAGTCTAAAAGTGAAACAGCGTAAAAATATCATAATTAGCACAAGAGGAAATTCGTGCAAAACCATAAATAGTTGAAACAGTTTAACAGTGAAAGAGCAAAAAGCTTACATTAAGGGAAGCAGAAAAACCAGAAATATTTGAATTAGTAAAACAGCAAAACCAAAAGCAAAAAGGATCAGAAGAAGCAGAACATTTTCATATATTAATTGCTAAAATTGAATAAAAATTGCAGAAGAACTTAGAAGATAGTAAAAACCAGTAGAACCAGAAGGCAAAACAGAAAAGCAGACTTGCAGAATGCATAGAAAGAGATAAAAACAGTGGAAGTTGAAGGCATAGAGAAAAGTTGAAAAGCTGAAAGGTAGTAAAACCAGTGGAAGGCAGTAGAAACCAGTAAAACCAGAAGGCAAAACAGAAAAGTACACTTGCAGAATGCATAGAAACAGATCAAAACAGGGCACAAGACAAAAATACATTGAAAGAATAGGAGAAAGTGTGTCATGGCTGTACTCCAGAGGAGTTTGGCAGAAAACAGAAAGACCCAGAGCAATAATACTAATAATTCCATAAAGTAGACACACATAGCTACATTTTAATGCATAAATTATTTCTCTACAGTGAAATATGTATGAACAGCATCATTTTGTTTGTCAAAAAGCAGAAAAAAGTTCAAAAACGGCAGTTAGTAGAGTGTCCCCTCTAGTAACTGACGTCAGTTAGTGAATTCCACCATAGGAATGAATGGGGCAAAAATTTGCACAAAAGGGCAATTATTTCAAAAAGTGCAATAGTGAAGTTTACCAAAAGTCATAGCATAAATCTCCAGAAGGAGCTGAACGTTTTGATATATGAATTAGTACAATTAGTGAAAGATAGTAGAAGTAGTAGGACTTTGTAAAACGTACGGAAGACAGAATAATAATAACTAGAAAAATAGCTGTTCCTAGCGAAACAGCCGTGAGAATGCATATTTGCAGAATGACTGCAGCAGAAATGCAAGAAAAATTTGAGAACAAAGAATAAGAAGTAGGAAAAAAGCATAAGAAAGCTACAGTCATATATTGTAAAAATCCTTTGCCCAGTAGTGGAACTTAGCAAAGGTGTTGCAGAATTCAGCTGAAGACGCAGAAGTTTGTGTGCAACCTGAATTATTTGAAAAAGTCAAAAAGTGAAACAGAGCATAAAAAAGACCATAGTTAGCTAAATTATGGTCTGTATATATATATATAGATAGATAGGAAGATAGATAGATATAAAATCAGTGATGTGCTGTCAGATGAGGCAGGAGAGCCAGAGCCACACCTGTCATCATGGAAAAATAATATATAACAATAACATCATTTATAAAGATTTTTTCACCCTGTGGTTTGTCCTATAAAGTCCCTATTTATCATTTGACTAAAATATGATGATGTTTTTTCTTCATAATCGCTGAATTTTCCCATTAAAATGCTTGGAAGCGAAGCCGGTGAGGCAGCACCGAGCTGAGCCTCACTTGTGATTGCGCAACCTCTCGCTAAGAGCACCGGTTGCCACTCTATGAGAGCAGCTCCTCCTGTCTGTACGTCGCCAATAAAATGGTTAAAAACATGTATGAACTTATTTTCCATAATTTAGCTTATGTATTTAATGTAATGTGTTTTTATTGTCACCAACTAAGTGTGTAACGTGATTTGTGTGATGAGGAGCGATCATAAACGGCAGAGAACAGATGAGTGAGGCAGGCAGTTCTCATGCCTCATCGCTGGGGGCGCTCATGAACCCAGACATTGTGACTGCACAACTGCAGAGTAAGAGATGGTAACAGCGAGCCGAACAGCGAGCTAGCCACACAGTAGTTGTGCTGATACAGAGAGTGAGAAAGACGTGGTTTTCAGTGGTACTTTACGGTTTCTCCCTTTTCTTTTAAGCACAGCACGAAATTAATAATATCTACATGTCTAAGTTTGATTGAGATCACGGAATCATGAATGGCATGTAAAGGAATAGCCTTTTTGCCCTCCAGCATTGTAGCATGCGAGAAATTTCCTTATGTAAACAATAACATGCAGGGGGTCTAGATTTGTAAATCCGATTATAAATAAGTCGGTGCCTCACCAGGTATGAACCTCACCGCAAGTCACTAATATCTATCTATCCATCTATCTATCTATCTATCTATCTATCTATCTATCTATCTATCTATCTATCTATCTATCTATCTATCTATCTATCTATCTATCTAGATAGATATCGCTGTTCTTGACATTACAAATTTGATGAGAGAACATCAAATTTTTTGTATAACTTAGTTTTTTTATTTGTAATGTCAAGAACAGCGATTTTTTTATGGCTATAGATAGATAGATAGATAGATAGATAGATAGATAGATAGATAGATAGATAGATAGATAGATAGATAGATAGATAGATAGATAGATAGATAGATAATCAGTGATGTGCTGTGAGGCAGCAGCGAACTGAGCCTCACCTGTGATTGCACAACCTCTCGCTAACTGCACCGGTTGCCATGCTCCTTCTGTCTGTACGTTGCCAATAAAATGGTTAAAACATTTAATTCATGAACTGATTTTCCATAATTTAGCTTATGTATTTAATGTACTGTGTTTTTATTGTCACCAACTGAGTGTGTAACGTGATTTGTGTGATGAGGAGCGATCATAAACGACGGAGAACAGATGCGGAGTGAGGCAGGCAGTTCTCGAGTCTCATCGCCGGGGGCGCTCATGAACCCAGACAGTGTGACTGCACAACTGCAGAGTAAGAGACGGTAACAGCGAGTTGGCAATACAGTAGCTGCTCTTATACAGAGAGCGAGAAAGACGTGGTTTGAGTTGTACTCTCACGGTTTCCCCGTGAGAATCTATCTACAATCTATCTATCAAATTAGTACAGATCCAGAAATATTTGAAGGAGTGAAACTTAGTAAAGGTTTTGCAGATTTCAGCTGAAGAAGCAGAAGTTTTTGTGCAACATGAATTATTTGAAAAGTCAAAAAGTGAAACAGCGTAATAATATCATAATTAGCACAAGAGGAAATTCGTGCAAAACCATAAATAGTTTAAACAGTTGAACAGTGAAACAGCAATAAGCTTACATTAAGGGAAGCAGAAAAACCAGAAATATTTGAATTAGTAAAACAGCAAAACCAAAAGCAAAAAGGATCAGAAGAAGCAGAACATTTTCATATATTAATTGCTAAAATTGAATAAAAATTGCAGAAGAAATTAGAAGATAGTAAAAACCAGTAGGACCAGAAGGCAAAACAGAAAAGCAGACTTGCAGAATGCGTAGAAAGAGATAAAAACAGTGGAAGTTGAAGGCATAGAGAAAAGTTGAAAAGCTGAAAGGTAGTAAAACCAGTGGAAGGCAGTAGAAACCAGTAAAACCAGAAGGCAAAACAGAAAAGTACACTTGCAGAATGCATAGAAACAGATCAAAACAGGGCACAAGACAAAAATACATTGAAAGAATAGGAGAAAGTGTGTCATGGCTGTACTCCAGAGGAGTTTGGCAGAAAACAGTAAGACCCAGAGCAATAATACTAATAATTCCATAAAGTAGACACACGTAGCTACATTTTAATGCATAAATTATTTCTCTACAGTGAAATATGTATGAACAGCATCATTTTGTTTGTCAAAAAGCAGAAAAAAGTTCAAAAACGGCAGTTAGTAGAGTGTCCCCTCTAGTAACTGACGTCAGTTAGTGAATTCCACCATAGGAATGAATGGGGCAAAAATTTGCACAAAAGGGCAATTATTTCAAAAAGTGCAATAGTGAAGTTTACCAAAAGTCATAGCATAAATCTCCAGAAGGAGCTGAACGTTTTGATATATGAATTAGTACAATTAGTGAAAGATAGTAGAAGTAGTAGGACTTTGTAAAACGTACGGAAGACAGAATAATAATAACTAGAAAAATAGCTGTTCCTAGCGAAACAGCCGTGAGAATGCATATTTGCAGAATGACTGCAGCAGAAATGCAACCAGTGGAAAACCAGTGGAAGTTGAAGGCATACAGAAAAGTTTAAAGGCAAGAAGATATTAAAAACCAGTGGAAGTTGAAGGCATACAGAAAAGTTGAAAAGCTAAAAGAAATTAAAAACCAGTGGAAGTTGAAGGCATACACAAGAGTTGAAAAGCTAAAAGATAGTAAGAACCAGTGGAAGTTGAAGGCATACACAAAAGTTGAATAGCTAAAAGATATTAAAAACCAGTGGAAGTTGAAGGCATACAGAAAAGTTGAAAAGCTAATAGAAATTAAAAACCAGTGGAAGTTGAAGGCATACACAAAAGTTGAACAGTTAAAAGATAGTAAAAACCAGAGGAAGTTGAAAGCATACACAAAAGTTGAACAGTTAAAAGATAGTAAAAACCAGAGGAAGTTGAAAGCATACACAAAAGTTGAATAGCTAATAGATATTAAAAACCAGTGGAAGTTGAAGGCATACACAAAAGTTGAATAGTTAAAAGATAGTAAAAACCAGTGGAAGTTGAAAGCTTACATAAAAGTAGACAAGCAGAATGCACTGAAACATATAAAAACAGAGCACAAGAGAAAAATACATTGAAAGAATAGGAGAAAGTGTGACATGGTTGTACTCCAGAGAAATTTGACAGAAAACAGTAAGACCTGTAGCAATAATAGTAATTATTCCATAAAGTAGACACACATAGCTACATTTTAATGCATAAATTATTTCTCTACAGTGAAATATGTATGAACAGCATCATTTTGTTTGTTAAAAAGCTGAAAAAGTTCAAAAACGGCAGTTACTAGAGTGTACACTCTAGCAACTGACGTCAGTTAGTGAATTCCACCATAGGAATGAATGGGGCAATAAATTTGCACAAAAGGGCAATTATTTCAAAAAGTGCAATAGTGAAGTTTACCAAAAGTCATAGCTCAATTCTCCTGAAGAAGCTGAACGTTTTGATATATAAATTAGTGAAATTAGTAAAAGATAGTGGAAGTAGTTAAACTTTGAAAAAGGTACGGAAGACAGAATAATAATAATAATAATAATAATAAAGAAAA